>NC_072738.1:98222419-98522419 GCF_026930045.1 Uloborus diversus
AATTAAATAATAATAAAAGTGGTGGTTCGGGGGGGGGGGGGTTCTTGCTTTAAAGAAGAACATTTACCAACTTTTAATAAGTTTACTATTCATTTTGGTTATTTATTTATTTATTTATTTATTTTTACATTTTGAAAAGTTTTGAAAAAAAAAAAAAAGATAAAAAGTGGTTGTGTGGCTTAGGGGGGGGGGATACTAATCTACAAATTCATGTCAGCTCATTTCAAGCATAGTCATGATCAATCACCACTTACTAGATCATCCCCAGTAAGAGAACGCTATATTTAACTAGTTAGAATCTGAAAAATGTCATTATTTCATAAGTCAAATTTTATTTAAAAATTCATAAAAATATGATCCCATTGAGATCCCAACTTGAAACTTTGCACAAATGAAGATAAAATACACACAAATTTTTGAGAATTTAAAAAAAAATTCATTATGCCTTTTCTGAGAAATTTAAATTTAAAATTTAAATTTCATTTTTTAAAAAATAAATTTTTTTTGAAATTATTCATGTTGCATATCCCATTAAACAGCAACTAATGTACTTTAAAATGCTTTTTACCAAATCTTTTTATCTATATTTGGTGCTGAGTTATCGTCCATTTTATATTCAAGCATCCATGAAAAAAAACTTTTTAACAAAAAAATTGAACCGCCGAAAAAACTGAAAAGCAAAAAAATAAACCATTTTAATTAAACCTTAATAACTAAGTTCTTAAACTGATGTAAGTATACCTAAGTATATATTTTTGTAATAATTTAGAGTTTTTAATTAACCTTAATAACTCAGTTCTTAAATTAATGTAAGTATACCTAAGTAGTTTTGAGTCCGTGCCAAACAAGCAAATTAATTATTTTTGTAAAGCGTGAGGCGCAGCGGTGGCGTATGGCGACACGCCCCTTCGCCGGAAAATGCCGAGCGTTCACGAAGTTAAACCCGAATGTCGTCGAGTGGTCTCGAAGAAGCACGTGTCGAGTATTTGGCTGCTACTGAGCTTTTGCCTCATATACAACAGTCAAAATGTTTATATCATTGTTCATCATACTGAAGAAAGATTTCTCATCTTGTTAAAAGCTCAAATAAATGGTTTTGTGGGTCATAGTATTATTCAGCGTAAGTATGGCATAACAACTGTAGCCGTTAATTGCATACATGATCCTGAAGATTTTTCTCACTGGTTGTTTGCCTCTCTCGTGCGAGGTCCCAAAGGTTTCAAAGCTCCAACGAGAGGTACTTTTTGTTGTATACGGTCTACTAGTATTCATGATTTAATGATGGCGTGTGGAGGGAGCATTTTTTGAAATATTTATGTTTATCGCCGGACATTTCACATTACATTGCTAATTTTATTTGGTTATTTCTTTAAATTTAGGTAATTTAGGGATCTTTGTTTATTTATTGTTTGGCACCGACTCAAAACTACTTAGGTATACTTACATTAATTTAAGAACTGAGTTATTAAGGTTAATTAAAAACTCTAAATTATTACAAAAATATATACTTAGGTATACTTACATCAGTTTAAGAACTTAGTTATTAAGGTTTAATTAAAATGGTTTATTTTTTTGCTTTTCAGTTTTTTCGGCGGTTCAATTTTTTTGTTAAAAAGTTTTTATTTTATAATTTTTTTGTGGCTATAAGCTACTAATGTGGCTATAATCTGTATGCTTATATTTTTGATTACTTTTAAAATAGCTACCTACCTTACTTTAGCTATTAACATATATATATATATATATATATATATATATATATATATATATATATATATATATATATATATATATATATATATATATATATATATATATATATATATATATATATATATATATAATCGTATTTTAACAATTATCTGTTGTGTTACATAAATAATTTTAAAAAAGCAGGCTTTATATACTAACATGGGTAGGCCTACAAAAAATGCTGCTCGGATGAGGAAAAGATGTTTAGAAGAATCTATTAATGAGAAAGAAAAAGGTTGGAAGCAAACAGAAAGAGAATTACATTAACACGTTCACAGGAGAGTTTAGGTCAGCGCGAGGAAAGACTGTCGAGAATGAGAAGCTACAATAACGATAGGTTATTGCAAGAAGGTGATAAGCAGCGCGCTCGTCGTTTAGATATGATAAGAGAGCGATTTTCAAATGAGAGTGAAGAGCAACGCGCTCATCGTTTAGATCTGATAAGACAGCGAGTTTCAAATGAAATTGAGGACGAACGTATGCTGCGTTTGGATGCTGCTGGTAACCGTTCAGCAATGGTGGTACTTCACGAATCTTCCGAGGAGAGAACTAATCGTCTGAGCGCCATGCGACAAGCAGCTCGCGAGCGAAGAAACCAGTGTAACGCAGAAAACTTTAAGAAATCAATTAATGTTTATGCTGACTTGTCGTGTTCAATATGCGAAAAAAATTTGTATCCTCATCAACGTAGGAAATTGCAAACTAAAAATTTAGGCTCTATTTTGCCTAACGAACTGGTAGCTTTAGGTAATATAATTACTTGTTCACGATGCTCAAATAATATTAAAAACATAAAACTCCACCCCAGGCCTATTGGAACAAAATGTCGGTAGCTGCAATACCTACAGAAATTGATGAGTTATCGGAAATTGAGAAACGTTTTATTTGCAGAGTAGTGCCATTTCTCTTAAAATAATAAAAGTTCAAAATCGTTTGAGCCAAGACTGGTGCAAAGGGCAGGCAATCCTTTTTGCTCAGGATGTGGTCGAGCTGGCGGAACAACTTCCGCTTGAACCTAATCAAACTGGATTAGTGCTCGTAGTAGAAAGAAAGTCGTGAAAATTTAGAACATTCTAGGGAGTTTCAAATTGATATAGGTAAACTTCAAGTGGCATTCCAGTGGCTCCTAAAGAATAATGCACTGTATAAAGATGTTCGTGTGCATTTTCCTACTATGATCGATATTTCTAGGATAACACAAATTGCTGACGAACCCGCACATGTTCATGACAGTGAAGAACCAATTGTTGAACGGTCAACTGTTAATAAAAATAACTATACTGTCTTGCAAAACAATGTATCTATACTACATGGGTCCATTCATCAGGGCACTGAACGATTTAGTCCACAGTCACGTGGTCGACAATGCACAGGAATTGCAACTGTTGCTATTGTGGCATTTTCTTTGATCAATCCTAATGATTGGTGCAAAAGTGACATAGATTACATGTTACTGGTAGGAGATAAGTATTATAGAGACTGTATTGCGGCTCGGGTTAACCCCAATTCTGAAGAAGCACACATAGATTATTTGGCTGCAACTGAGCTTTTACCAAGTATCATATACAATAATCGAAAAGTTCATATCAATATTCTTTATGAATCATCATTTAATGGTCACGCAGACAACGAATAGTGGAGAAGGATTTCCGAATTTGTTAAACGCTCTAATAAATGTATTTAGGGATCATAGTTATGCTATACTTACTATGAATAGTACAACTGTAGCCGTCCATTGCAGACCAGATCCTGGAGGTTTTTCTTACTGGTTGTTTGACTCCCACGCGCGAGGTCTAAAAGGTTTCAAAGCTCCAACGAGAGGTACTTCATGTTGTATACGATTTACTAGTATTCATGAACTGCATAATATCGTGCGTAGAAATTTGATCATTAAAAACACATCTGTAAGTGTGTTAACTGGGAATGTTTTTTCACTGACACCAATTACGATAACACCCGAAAATACACTAGAACTGCTAAATCAAGGTAAAGAAACATCTTCAGTTCTTCAATAAAAAAAGAATATTCAAAATCGGACTATTCTGTAAAAAGTTATGTGTGGTCATACATAAATATATATATATATATATATATATATATATATATATATATATATATATATATATATATATATATATATATATACGTGTCGACTTGAGAACCTCCTCCGTTTTTTCGTCGGTTAAAAATAGTATGTCACCATCACTAAACTTCGCTCTATTTTTTCATACAAATCCTCAATATAAAAAATGTTTGACGACTGGCGCTGAAAACTAACCCTAATCACAAGTACCAGAGATTGAGAGGTCTACACTGCCGTGTGCAGGTAAAGGGCTATAACTGCAATTTTATCTTTTTTTTTTTTCTTTTTTTTTTTGCATTTTGTCATCATTGTTTGTACGTTAGCTTTGTTGTAAAAACTAACTTATTTGGTTTCCGCTAAAAAAAATATAATTCTAACATTTCCCAGTTGATAGTACTGAATCCAGCGCACAATTCTTCAAATATCTCGAAAACTCATTTCTGCAGATACTGTCGTTTACCTGCTTAAGACAGTACACACGAGAGACATACAAGTCTGCATCTCATTCATCGTGAGGTTTATTTTTTTTTTTTTTTTTTTTTTTTTTGTTATACCCAATTCAGCATCAAAAAATCTTAGAGTGAAGTACTAATCGCCCCCCTTTCCCCACCCTTAGGGTAGGATTTTTTCCCTAAAATTTATATAAGAACAACTTCAGGCTATACCCTTTCCAATAAAAAAAAGAATATTCTAAATCGGACTATTCTGTAAAAAGTTATGTGTGGTCATATATAAAAAAATCTGTGAGTGAACAACAAATCTCCCCCTTTTCCCACCCTTAGGGTAGGAATTTTTTCTCTAAATTTATGTAAGACCAACTTCAGGGTATAACCTTTCCAATAAAAAAAGAATTATCAAAATCGGACTATTTTGTAAAAAGTTATGTGTGGTCACACATTAAAAATCTGTGAGTGAACAACAAATCAACCCCCTTTTCCCACCCTTAGGGTAGGAATTTTTTTTCAAAATTTTTATGGGACCACCTTCGGGGTATACCCTTTCCAATAAAAAAAGAATTATCAAAATCAGACTGTTCTGTAAAAAGTTATGCGTGGTCATACATTAAAAATATATATATATATATACGTGTCGAATTGAGAACCTCCTCCGTTTTTTCGTCGGTTAAAAAGAGGGTTTTTCGAAAAATCAAAGTGTCATAAATAAAAAAATAATAGAGATAAAAATCTAAAAATTTGGACTTTTGATAACCTTGAAGGGTACAATCGATGAGCCAAATTTCAAAGAAATACAAAATGGTGAGGGAAAAAATTTCCCAAATTTTGGATCACTTGCCATGGAATGACCCTTATAGGTAAATAATAATTATAAATATTTACTCCTTTCTTAACACTGGCAATATCCTATACTAACAATAATATTACATAGAACGGCTTTGGGAACTGTTCACTTGTGCCCCTAGATGTTGTGTTCACAAGTGCCTTATCGTCTACTTTAGAGCTTACTCGCAAAAATAAAAAAATTTAATTTCATAAAAATATTTAAACATTGCCATAAATTTACTTGAATGTTCATACAATGGTTTGTAACACTTAGATTTAGATAAGGATAAGCAGTTAGTTTTAAAAATGTTATCACATGAAGATGACAGCGATAAAAATTTTTTGAACACCTGCTAAAACAAAGAAGTTGCCACCAAAGAAACATAAAATGGCTCTTTGCTGTAAATGTTTGTCCAAGAGGTTACAACTGGTACTGTCCTTATTTGAGAATGTTCCGCATTTTTTGCTTGAAGTGATCTTAGTAAAACATACCATGTTCACATGTGCCCTGCGTTCCTATGAGCATCCTTTTCCCCTACCTATCATTTTACTGTTCACTCAAAATTTATAATTTTGGAGCCAGCTAATTTTACAAACATTCCAATAGATAATGTCAAGGTTCAAAGCGCAAAATAAAAGTTTTGAGACCCCGTTAAATATGTATCGCAGTACATTGTTTCCTTATTCAATTTAAAAAAAAAAGGATATTATTTTAAACTGAACATAAAAAAGAAAGAATATGTCATACCCCTTCGTCCAAAATGTTAAAACAAATATCCAGTTTCTCTTGAGCTTCCTCTCCTGTAATAAAATATATTACTTACACTTCATTATACCTGACTATTATAAATAAATATATATGTATACATTCGGATTATGGCTTTAAAAAGTTCGCAATTTTAAAAAATATCCTGCGGTTCTAATTGATGAACTTTTGTGTTCCGTTTGCAAAAAAATATTGCAGCAGTTATGGCAGAACAAATCATGTCACACCAACTCGTGAAAAGTTTAGTGAACGAAATACACGGTGCTCTATTCAGCACTAACTAACAAAGTAGAATATATATAACAGTACGGTGTTATTCGTGATAAAATGGCTTATAAACTGTAAAAAAAAAAAAAAAAAAATCAGAAACCTTACTGATAAGTTCCGTAGAAAGTTTCAGGATCTACAAGTTTTCATTCACTTCCTGCAAAAATCAAGTATTTTAGTCAAAAATGTTTCCTGCATTGCTGAAAGTTACTCGAAAGCAGACTTCTCGCTGTTGTGAAAAATACTTTAGCTACCAGTTTAAAGATTAACTGAACGTATTAATGAAGCGTATCGGTTTCAGATCGGTAACGGCTTGTCCAAATCGACAAAAATTGAACTAAACATGAAAATGGATAATGTCATTTGGAAAAAAACGTTACTGGTTTTATTGTTTCAGAATGAAAAAAGATGTATAATAATTCTACAAATATGTTTTAATGCTTTAAATTCACCAACTGAAAATTCACCTCATGTGGCATATCACATTCTTGCCCCGATCATTTCATATTCTGTCTTAGCTTTGTCCCTGTTTGAGATAATGCTTTTAGAGCTTTTCTGTAAATCAGGAATGTGCCAAGCTATCATAGAAAACCTACCTAAGTTTTCTCTGAATGTTCCCGAGACACGTCGGGCTTTAACCGGGGAGATTTCCGAATTCTTCAGAAAAATTCCAATTTAATTTCATGAAGGTTACTGGATTTTAGCGGAAATCATTCCTGTTTTTCTTAAGATACGTTACTTGCGGAAATGGGCACATTTGCTGTTGTTTTACAGTGTAAAATGCGTTGATATTTTTAGGAAATATTATTTAAAGCTATAACTGTAAAATGTTAAATGATAATCCCCCAAATCTCCGATCCCTTGTGCAACACCCTCTTGCCCCCTTTTCAACAGAAACTCGTAAAATACGAAGATGAAAACATGTGACAATAAGGGAAACTTCAAGGTTCGAAAACGTTTTCGCCAGTTTTCTCGAAATGTGCTTTTTGATGCTTAGGTACACTTTACAGAAGCTCCACAATTAGTATTTGTTTAAAATTTGGAACAATTAGTTATGGTACCTACGTGCTTGTAGTGAACCTGAAAGTTTTAGAAATTTTGTTGAATAGCTTTTGTGAAAACCCATTTTGATGATGAAAATTTCGAATATTTTCAAATTTTCAACTCTGATTTTTTTTTCAAAAAATCAACTATTAAAGATAAATTAAAATGGGATTGGCAACATCAGTTGCACTATTTTAAAGATACATATAAAATTTCAAGGTAAACTTAACTAAACTAAAACATAACTAGTTTCTTTAACTCATAATAAAATTCCAGTTCAATGTCTTAAAAATTCAGAATTTTATCAGCGATCTAATGTGTCTAATTTCGACAATTTTTAGACAGGTGACAAGTCGTGAGGGGTTGTGACGACGAGTCGCGACTCCTCACGACTCGTCGCTTACCCAGGAATTGTTGAAATTCGGCTCAGTTCGTCTTTACTGCTTTATAGAAATACAAAAGTAAGGAGTCACTTAATTTTATTTTTTTCTTTCACCATCATCGTTGAAAAATCAATAAAATAGTCATGACTGTTTTTCGAAAAATTGCCATTAAAAATCGAATTTTTAAATTACCGTTATGAACTGCGAAAGCTTCTCACGGGTCAACTAGTTACTTCTTAATAAGTACAGTACCTATGCATGCTGCAACCGATTGTACACTATTTTTTTTACTATGATTGCTTGCACAATTTTTAAAAAAATAATAAATATTTTTTTAGCTAATTGGATCATTTATTATAAATATAATATTCAAGCATCACTTCATGCTTCAAGTTTTTCAAATAAGTTATTAAAAGTAAGCAAAAATGCATTTTTATTATTTTTAATAACTGAAACTGATGAAACAGTGTTTGCATATGTCTTTTGAAAACTTACAAATAAAGTAAGTAGCAAATCATTTGGAGAACTGAAATGGAGAATTTAATTTGGAGAATTTAATTGTTGTAATGCTTATTCAAGTCACCTAATTTTGTTCTTTGTGTTTAATATGCATATTTTTGAGCAAAAAAATAAAACAATTCATAATATTACACAGTTGTATAAGAAGATTCAGTTTTGCAGTTTTCAGACTTTCTCTAGGATAGATCCGAATTTTTTTAGGGGGCTTCCTGGACAATTTAAGGAGGGTTACTGAAGTTTAGCGGAATGCGTTTCTGGTTTTTGCAAGCAATGTTACTGGCAGAAATTGGGAACATCAGCTGCCCATTGTTTTCCAGGAACGTTTCTGAATCGTTTTTACAGTGTGACAGTGAAGTTCCTAGTTAAAGTGCCTAGTTTTAATTTATCCGCCTTCGCAATTTTCAATGACATGAGCTGCGCTGCAACAATGGGTAAAATTTTGAAAGGGGTAAAATCCAATATGGCGTTGCAACTACATGTGTTTCAGTACTCATTTGGGTCAAAAACCTACAAAAAAAAAAAAAAAAAGATTTGTTGGTTACACACTGTAAAAACGATTCAGAAACGTTCCTGGAAAATAATAGGCAGCTGATGTGCCTAATTTCTGCCAGTAACATATCTTGCCTCATCCAGGAACGTTTTCCGCTAAAATTCAGCAACCTTCCTGATATTATCCCGGAAACCTCCTGAAATATTCAGAAATCTTCCCGTTAAACACGAGTCGTGTCTTTGGACAATTTAGAGTTCACTTAGGAAAGTATAATATGCTTGCTTGGCATATTTCTGATTTATCAAGGAAGTTCCAAGAGCAATAATGCACTGGTAACGAGTACTGGTAACGAGTACTCACCTGCAATTCTTGCAAAGCAACGTAGTTTATACTTATTGGCTTTTTTTGGAAGCTTTAGTATTGATGGACCGTAATTGTACTGAAGTCGACACACTTTATATATGCGCTCAGATAATCTTTAAATTGGGAACTAAAAATATTTTCACAAAAGTGAAAAGAGTGCATTCGTGCAACTTGTAGCAATTCAGGAAACCTTTCGACAATGATACTTAATTTTTCCAGGAAGTGGATAAAAATAATTAAAATCTCGAAACGTAACACGGAAACACCCAGTAACGTTTCAGAATTTTTTTACAGTGCACACCTTTTACGTTCAACGTTTTAAACAATAGGGGAGAGTGTTGTACCTTGGAACACTTTCATATATATATTTTTTACGTCAATTACTTGAATCAAATTTAAAATCTAAAAGCCACATTGAAATACCCTAAAATATGTCTATGCATTATATGATTTTAAAATTCAGACAGTTTGAAAATAAAATATAATCAGCCATTTAAAGTAAGAGTTCCAAGCTGTCCCAAGGTACAATAGGAAACATTGGAATGTTGTACCTTGGGACACATTACGTTGCACTACGGGAAAGTCTTCATGATTCAGGAAACAGTACGCGTGTGCGCGTATACGTGAAGAAATTTTGCACCAAAAAACAAAAACAACAAAAAAAAATTTTTTTTTTCATGGTAATGCTTTAAATCATGAATGACTAATAATGAATTATGAATTATTATCTAACATTAAATGTGTTTAAAAAACTACACAAGATTAGAAAATTGTTCCATGTTCCTAAACATATCTTAATTATGAAGAACTTAGCGTATGTTGTATCTTGGAACGTGTCCTAAAGTACAATATGCTTGGCCGTCCCAATGTACAATCATCACGTGGTTTAAGAAAAACCAAAATTCTGGTCAATCCAATGCACTATCATCATATTCTCATAACCAAAATATTTAAAATACTTCTTATCCAAAACAAAATTCAGTTGATTAGTTTTACAAGTACAAAGACAGAGAATGAAATTAAAATGAAGAAAATATTTACTTTTCAGACATGAATTCGTCAATTTTACTAATTTGATGCTGATTTTTACTATGGCACCATTTAGTGGTAAAGGTTACTATTAGATATTACAAAAACATGGTTGCTAAAAATAGACTCTTAGAAATTAGCAGTGTCGCAAGGTACAATACTCTCCCCTACTTTGACTAAATTTCAACTACAAGATGTTTGTACGATTTGAACCAATACAAATTCATACCTAAATGGCCGCATTTAATTTCGCGAAAACATGGATAAACATCAGACTCAGTGGGTTCGTTTTGGCCTAAGGAGAAAACACCCTTCAAGTACACTAATGTAAAAACCAACAGCACTGATAGCGTTTCCATTTGCACAGTTTACAAAATGTCCCAAGAAATGTTACAGATCATTTGGTACTATTTATATAAAAATTTATTTTTGAAAAAAGTATTAGACAAAAAATCTTTCAAAAAGAGGCTGAATAAACAATAATCCTAAACGATAACGAAAGCAAAGAGAATGAGAGTAAATAAAGTCAGCACGGAGAGTTTCCTCAGAAAACGAATCGCGTAACGAAAGCAAATATCTTTCCTCTGTTAAACATAATATCCCATTTGAACTTATTGTTGTAACACAGCACGATATGCTATTTTTTTCCACTGATATTCAAAAGCTTACCATTGAAACAGTCGAAGATTGTACGTTAATATTGAATGCAATATTATTACCTTACTCATGTTTGTAATTTCTCCGCTATTAACGGGAAAAACACTAAATAAAAATTACACGCAACCCTTACTGTTGTGGATCTCATTTTACTCTATTTCACGGAAAAAAACACCACATAAAGTGTAAGTAGAGACATTTTTTAAAGTCATTCATACTAAGTGAACTTTTTCTGAGGAATATTTTTGCATACCTAAATACTTACAAAAACTTATAAAATGAGACTACCTCCCACTTTACACCTTGATACGAAACTCACCACCCGTAAATCCGTGAAACGGAATTTTTATTCCTATTAATAACAATAACTGAATTCTTTATTTAGTGTACGGCGGACTAGCTGTCCAACTTTAGAACATTGAGATTGTATTTGAATTAATCTGAAAGTATTGTCACTCTTATCTATTGTTAAGAAGAATATTTTGCACGTAGTTTTGCCGGCAAAACCAGTAAATTTCATTTTTTCTGTAAGCTCACGCTTTTTTTCTAAGGAAAATTCTATGATTTTATCCTAATAAAATGTATGAAAGCACTACTATTGCATTTTAATGTCTAGGGCAAAGAAAACCCTTTAAATCTATCACATTTTTTTTTATTCGGAGCATCATGTAAAAAGTTGTCTCAAGAGATGTGAAAAAGACAGTCATGTTTCTTTGATTTATGACACTTTTATTCACCGTCCTTCAGATTCAAACATGCCAGCATGAGAAAACGTGTCAGTGGACACGACACAGCCCAGAAAAACACGCCTCGTATTTTTTAGCTTTTAGTTGATGTTATCGTTTCTGTAGCTGCTTGGTTTTTCTGTGCTACTTAAGTTCTTTGTGGTATCAATTCCACCTAGAAGTTGGGTTATACCACTTTTTTTACGTCCGTATAGATAGAATTCCTTCTTTAATCTTTGATTGGTGAATATAAATGGAAATGTGGACTTTGGAATATGTGGACTTAATTAAGCACCCGGGCAACGCCGGGTATTAAGCTAGTTATATATATAGAAGATAGAAGAATAGAAGATTTAAAATCTTACGACTCTAGTTGGGGCAAACTTAAGCTGGCCGCATTGTGAAGGCTACGCAGATATAAATCACAAAATTACGATGTTGGCAGTATGGGTGTGTCCTAACTGTCGTAACCTAGTCCGATACTAGTGTTGGTAATCCTGCGACCATCTTAGGGCTGTTGTAAAAAGGGATTGCAATACCGAAACAAAAATTCAATCCCGATGTACGGTATTTTTTAAACGTGATAGAGGAAAACTGGTATTCATACCGGTATTTCAAATTTCTCAAAAAATGCTTGAAAACATATTGTTTCGTTGGCACATTTCATAATTTTGTACAAAAATTGTATTATTTATGAAAACTTTATGTGAACGAATGTAAAATGAAGGAACGGATGTCATTAAAAAAAAAAAGGATGATAGTGAAAAACATAATGAATCTATTGAATTGTCTAAGCATGGAACTCATTATTATTACTCAACATTCCTACCGTTGAAAGTAATCTTTCCGAATTATAGCAGATCGGTGGTACTGTTAACAATGCGCGTTACACCTTCTTTGATTGTCTAGAAGTTCATCTTCTTCAAGTAATTCCGTCTCGTGCGTATATTTTTTGATAGATCGTTGTATGTGTGTATCTTTTGTATTGTGATTATTATTATTTTTTTTTTTTTAATTTATAGCTGGTTGTAATTTCTTTCTGAAAGGCGATACTTTTAAAACACCAACATCATTTTCTCTTGAGCAGGAGAGGTTTGTGCTTGCTTTTTATTAGCACTTTGGTTTGAAATTTAAGACTGAATTTGAGCTTGTTATTTCTGTTATTTGTTTCCGCTTTCTTTTCAAAATTCTTTACATTAGGGATGTTTCCTTCAGTAAAAACTGTTACTTTTAGTCACTAAAATTGGTAGAATAAGAAAAAAAAACCCAGAAAATTATTTTATTTTGTAACATTTAATTTTTGATTATTTTTTTTTATATATCTGATTTTTAAATCAAGTTGTTTTACCGTGTGACGTCACACGTGAAGAAACCCCTCTTGAATCGTAGAGCGTGGTTGTCTTTTTTGACAAGATATCGCCTTTGAATGGTTTTTTTTCACCGCGAGCAATTTATTACTCAACATTCCGAGCATTGTGTGTTAAGAGACTCTTCGCTTGCACCATGATAACATTGTGAGACATGATATGGAACACACAGATGCAGGACTAACTCAAAATGTCTAGATACGAACTTTATTGATGTCCGCCATCTACACACTTGGAACATGGAAGTTGCGCTTCCACAAATACAAACTATTATATTGTGGCCGTCACGAAAGCTTAAAAGCACTGAACTTAGTTGTTCGGTTAAATTGATAAGTTTTTTTCTGTAGAGCGTTCGGCTCTAAACTATCTGAATTTCGGGCAATCTCGGGCTGTCCGACATAATAGCAAATTTACTTTAATATTACGTATTACATGTACTCATAGCATACAACAGATAACACAGGTAATAAAATAAATGCAGTGGGAATGCTACTTGGTATTTCGATTCCTTTATGCAGGCTACAGATATCATTCAGGTAAGTCGACTGTTAAAGTCAGACAAAACAACGTAAGTAGAAGCACAAATTTGTAAATTACAGCAGACACGTGTTTCGGCGTTACAGGGAACGCCTTTTTCAATGCAAAAAATAATGAGCTTATGGATGAAAAGACATCCGACAAAAGGCTTAATGCAAGCATAAAAAAGTATTAGATTTACCTCAATGGAATAGATTTTGAGCAGGAAAACATTTTCATTGTATGCTGAAATTTAGATTTTTCTAATAGCAGTGTTCGACCAAATGAAAAAATTCGTACAAATGAAAAAATAATACGCCAAACTGAAACTACGAGTTTCACACAGTAAACCTTTAATTATTTATTCGAATACGATATAAAACATTTAAATTATTGTCAACTTCATTATTAAGAAATCATTTCTACTCCTCCGCTTTCGGCTGAAAAAAAAAAAAAAAAAAACATTTTGTCTATGTTTGAAAAATTACACTTAAAAAACGGACTCAGTTCAACTGGTTTTGGTTTTGAATTTCAAGTGTTCGATTAAAAGAAAAACATGTGCGGGCATTTAAACGGTTTATGCATCCTGCTATGGGAAATTGTTTAATGTTCAAAAATAAAACACTTATTTTTAATCGAATTTATTACTTCTCTAGAATGTTTGTTTCAATCACAACGTGGGATCTTCCTCATTTTTTAATCAAATTCCATGTTTTACAAATAATTTTAAATCGTATCATGCTGGCTAAGGACAAAACATAGACGCATGATCTTATTATTTTCCGGCAACATGCTTTTTTGCTGTTTATTATTACGCATTCCTTCAATGAATTGCATTCCAAAAGGAAGGCTCATTTGCTAAGTTTGATGGAGTGTCGTGCTGTTAATCAAAATGGCACCAGTTCGAATCCGTGCCATCTCTTTAATGTTTCTTTTTTTCCATCAGATGCTCACATGGGCATGATTGTTTTGCCACATCCTGTTTTTTTCACATGCAAAATTATTGCTTTTTCACGAGTCACACAACCACACTTTTAATGATATTTATGTTTGCATTGAAAATACGTCCAAGGAAAAGGTGAGCGACGATCAAATTATTACAACGTTGTATTTAACGAAGTTTTGTCACTGATGTCTTCAATTTACATGTCTTCTCTTTTGCGCTTACTTTTTTCCGTTTACCTTTTTCGGTTCTTCTTCATAATGTTCTTTCTTTGAAATTTTTAAAGAGCTAAATGCCTTATGAAAAGATTCGAAGCACAGTGCGGAGTTCCGCACGGGTCGACTAGTCCTTATATATTATTTCTGTAGCCTGTTTTTGGTTTCTACGAGAGATCTTCCTCAATTCTTAATATATTTCATTGATTTACACCTTATTTTAAAGCTTATCGTGCAGGCTACTGACGAAAAATAGACCCACGGTACAAAAATATGTTTTTTCCTGTTAAAAAACCTGTTATAAAGAACCAGAAAGAGGTTTTCGGTTAAATTTATAACTTCTAATTGCAGTGGGACCGGCAGAGCTGAATAGTTCGATTGGCAGAACGTTCGTCTGGTAACCAGCAGAATGAGTGTTCGAGCATACGTCCGGACAATCTGCATCATAAAATTAGAGATATATCGTGCATTACATTAACACAATAGCAATGGATAACAAATATAAGGGCATAGAATAAATGAGATGGAAACGCTTCTTGCTGTTATGAAAATTTGATACAGTATGGAGCTAAATTGATTCTTAATTATAAGGTTTTTTTTTTGGTTTTAAAGCTTTGGCTTCGGTGAGAAAATTAAAGAATAATGTAAACGAAAATATAAGTATCAGGTTTAAGATTTCAGACTACAATGGAATTGTTTTTTCATTCAGAAAAAAAATAATAAATCGTAAATTGAAATATAGATTCTTATAACGAGTTTTTGAATCTTTGTACAAATAAAACAATACTACCTCAATTTGAAGGGTAAAATATACGTTTTTTCTTCTTTTTGCAAAAAAAAAAAGTCCTAGCGCTGTGCGCGTCACAGAGATCCTGACAGACAGAGGGACTTTCAGCTTTATAATTAGTAAAGAAGATAAAGATAAATATAGAGATTAATAAAGCTATTTTCATTCGAAAAAAAATCAGCACCTCTGAGAGCGATTGGCGCAAAAAATAAACAAACGCCTGTTTACATATGGATTCACATTTATTCCAAATTTCATCCAGAACGTCGCATTACTTCTTGAGATATGGCACTCACAATGGAAAAAAAGGACGTCCGATCGCGCTACTCCCTTTTCAGCTGTTGACACCAAAATAGAATCAGCTCTTATACCCTCTGAGGGCTACTTGTCGAAGAATTTTTGTTTAATCCCGTTCATTATTTCTTGAGATACAGTAATCACAATTGACGACAAAAAAACGTTCTACAGCTCAACCCCCGTTTGAGCTATTGACAACAAAACTGAATCAGCACCTGTATCTTTTAGTGGTAACGTACACTGAAAAAAAATTCCGAAAGGTTAATGGTTATTTCTGTGGAACGTTTCGGGATTTCAGAGGTTTTCATCTATTTCCCCGCAAAATCAAGTATCTTCGCAAAAAAGTTTCCTGAATTGCTAAAAGATGCACGAATGCAGACTTTTCACTTGTGTGAAAAATGTTTTTGCTACAAGTTTAAAGGTTGACTGAGCGTGTTTATTAAGTATCGGTTTTAGTTAAGCTACGGCTCGCCTGGATTGACTAAGCTCGGAGCTCATAAGTAACTGGATAGCTGCAGCTTTGCGAGGCATGAACTGCAGGCAAGGAATTCGTATGGTTCCTGCTTGCCATTATTCGCATAGCTTTGGCCACGACTGCACTAATGCTTCGGGAGCTTTCTTGGTAAACCAAGGAAGGTTCTAGAAGGTTCACGACTGTCTTTAACAGGGAAGATTTCCCAGTATTTCAAGAAGGTTACTGACTTTAATCGGAAAACGTTAATGGTTTTTGTAAGATCTGTTATTGGTTGAAATTGGGCACATCAGCTGCGTATTATTTTCCCCAGGAACGTTTCTGTATCGTTTTTACTGTGATGAGCATTTCTATTTTAGGACAATATTCTCTTAAATCCGACAACCAAATCCGATTTCGCTTTAATTCTTCCAATATCGGACCAATTGGTACCCGAGGTATATCCCCACAAATTACCTTCTGATCCAAGAATTCAAATTCTAAATTTGGAATACCTATAGGAGCTGACCGAGCACAATTTTACTCTGTATTTCTGAAAAGTGGAAAATACTTCGACGGCGTCTAATTTTAACGGCTGCAGTTTATTAACCATTTAGCTGAATCTAAACATTCAGATTTTGTTTTTGTTCTGATTAGTGCAATTCATCTCAGCACTTTCTCCCGTTTTTCTATAAATGAATAAACTTTAAAAACAGCAAGAGTTTTGATAGAAGACTACACTAGCGAGCGCAGCCGTTTGTATCAAAATGGCGGAAAGTTAAGCTTTTAGTTAAGCCTTAGTATGCGGGTATGTGTATGTGCGTGTAGGCATATGTGTTTGTGTGTAGGCATGAATGTGTAGGTACTAGTGTGTGTAGGTGTATGTGTGTGTGTGTTTGTGTGTGTGTGTGTATGTCTTTGTGTGTGTGTGTGTGTAGTTGTGTATGTATGCGCGTGTGTGTAGGATATGTACGTAACCTGAAGACGGTTTTCGCTATAGAAGCAGCATCGTGAGGAGCCGGTCGACGGTGATGCTGCAGAGGGTGGCGGAGGGAAAATAAAATCATAGGACATCAAAACTGTCAAACTGTCAAATAAAAGCAATAAGCAATCGTGATTCCTAAGGAAAAAAAACCTACAATAATATTTTGTTTTTTCAATTCACCTGTTTTGCTATCAAGAACTTAAATGGAGTTAAGACTAAATTTTAACCTTGAGATATATGTACGATTTACACCAATACAAATTAAAACCTAAATGGCCAAATTTCATATCTCGAAATCATGAATAAACATCAGCCTCAGTGAGTTCTTGCGCTGCGGGATAGCTTGGAGCATCTGGGTTATAAGAAGAAACACTGTTCAGGTACAGCGGTGCAAAAAGCAACAGCCTTGTAGGCACTGCCATTTGAACAAAAGTATCATACAATGTGTTATGGATCATTTGTCGCAATTTATTTCAAATATATAAAATGTTAATGAGAAATAAATCTCTTGAAAAGGAGCTGAATAAATAATATTCCTCAACGATAATGGACGCTTTAAATACAACAGATGTTTCGTGAATGAGAGAAAAAGGAATCTGAACGGAAAGAAGTATGAAAAAATAAAATGCGTAACGCAAGCAAATTTTTCTTTTGTTCCACATAATATCCCTTAGAAATTTATTGTTGTAATATTCCGATATGATCATGTTTTCCCTATGAAATGCTTACTTTCGTTTTAAACAATGTATAAGTCAATAGATTTTGAATAACAGCACTAATTCGGGAAAAAAACATTTTCCGAGTTACCCAATTTCTTTTACCTTGATTTCAGTTCGTTCAAACGTCTTCTTCTTCTAAAAGGTCAGTTGTTTGAATCATCCAGAATTTAAAGGCTTTTTTTTCAGTTTATACCAAAATTTTAAATTTTTCGAAGAAATAACATTTAGGTTGTCAGCTATAGCAAATAGTAACCCAGTCGTCAATTCACACGTAATCTTGTAATATGGAACCCCCCCCCCCCCCCGCCTATCGTAAATAAATTATTCCCGTCACACAAGTTGATAAGCAAAGCAATGTGTTAAAGGGGAAAATGCATAAAATGATAACGAAACTTTTGAAAAAACAATAAAATTAAATGGAGTGCCTTCCATATACAGAGAAAACTTTGTATTGAAAACACCAAATTATTTCCAACCGAATGAAGACTACTATATAAAGTAACATTCAAGTTATATGGTTTCGAGTTGTCGAGAGTTAACTGTACCAAAACTTTCTCCCACTAAGTTTTTCACTGCTCATTATGGTTTAGGAGTGTTAGAACAGTGGCTCCCCAAAGTGTTCGTACACTTTAAAATTTTTTAGTAAAACCAAAATAACGCGAAACTGAATTCGGATATGAAGTCTATTTTTTTTTCACATCATTCCTATGTCATTCTAAATACAACCCAGTAGTTTCTTCAAAATATTGACGGATCTTCTCTTTGAAATGAGTCAAAAAACAAAGAGACAGAGAAATAACACGCCACAAAATTCATCGTACACTCCAATATTTCGAATAAATTCATGATTAAAATTATCATACGTCGTTTCTACATTATTTTTGCATTCTGTTGACCCTTAAAAGTCATTTGGCTTTAATTTTTTGTTTATTTATTCCTTAATATTGTGCTTATTACTTTAAAGTGGCTGATATTCGTAAAAAATCACAATCACCATTTGAAATTTGAATTTTTTCCTCACACTGTAAAAACGATTCAGAAACGTTCCTGGAAAATAATAGGCAGCTGATACGCCCAATTTCTTCCAGCAACATATCTTACAAAAACCAGGAACATTTTCCGCTAAAATTCACTTACTTTCCTGAAATTATCGCGGAAGCTTCTTAAAATATTCAGAACTCTTACCGTTCAAAGTCAGTCGTATCCCTGGAATTTTAGGCTAAACTTATTTGGGTGAACTATAAAAGTTTGGCACCTTCGTGCGTTTCCAGGACAGTTCCAAGAGCAGAATTGCAAACATGGCCAAAGCTAAGACAGACATGCCGGCAAGTATCTTACTCGCCTGCAATTCTCACCAAGCTTAGTGGTCCTTGGACTGACTTGCTTGCTTGCCTGCCTGCCTGCAATTCTCACCAAGCTTAGTGGTCCTTGGACTAATCTGCTTGCGCTCTATGGACGCCTTATCAGTTAGGACGGGCCGCAATCGAACTGAAACAGATACACTTTATAAATACGTTCAGTTAATCTTTAAACTGGGAGTTAAAATATTTTTCCTTACTGTGAGAACTCTGCGTTCGTACAACTTTAGCAATTCAGGAAACTTTTTGACAATGATACGTGATTTTTCCAGGAAGTGGATGAAAACCATTGAAATCATGAATCGTTACAAGGAAATACTCAGCAACGTTTCGGAATTTTTTTACAGTGCACAGTAGCGGTAAATTGGTTCGAAATGTCTCTGAATTAGTTATTTTATTCTATTATATAGTAAAGTGCTTGATTAAATGCATTGAAGAAAAGAGTCGGACCGAAAAGAAAGTAAGAAAAGGTCAACCGGCAAAGTTGACAAAGCGTGATCGGAGGTTTACAGTCAAATAAACTATGAAAAATTCACGTTTAAGTGCTGCAAAAGTTTCTGCAATGTTAAATGAAAATTTTTACATTTAATTTTCACCTAAAATTGTTCGCCAAATTCTCTGATTAGCTGAATTAAATGAGTCCTCTTCCCGCAGAAATTTTCTTGGCCGTGCGAAAAACAGAAAGCATACGCTTTTCGTAGCAAAATCAACGATAAAAAGGCTCAAAACGTTTTGAAATTACATCTTATTTACAGATAAAAATTAACTCAACATTTTTGGTTAAACCGTTAAATAATTGTAAATAGAAAAAGAAATTAGGAACTTAATCTTAAGAACTTAGTTGGACCAGTTAATCAGGACGGTGAAGGTGTTCTTGTGTGAGGGTGCATCTCAGCATCAGGACTTGGTAGTTTGGAATATTTTGAAAAAATAATGAATCATGCTGTTCAATAAATATTTAAAAAACCAATTTTAAACTCTTAACCAAAATTTTGATTATCGGCAACAACTTTGTTTTTTATCAAGATAACGATAAGAAGCATACGGTTTTCAACGTTTGTGGCAAGTGCCTCAAAAATTGTCCTAAAGTTTAGAAAATACCCCTTTAATCTCCAGATTTGAACTTCTTGTAACATATTTATATATCTGGAGGCTAGCTTACGAAAATACGGCAGTGAAATGAGAATAGAGCTAGAAACAGTAAGACTTGAAGTGTGGTTGAACACTTAATCAGACATTACGCAAAAAAAAAAAGTGAAATCGATTCCCATATGTTTAAAAGTTGTTGTTGATACTGCATGACATTACACTTAATAATAACTTAATAAAAAGTAAGATATCTCAATAATATATAGACCTTTTTTAAAATATATGAAGACTTTTGTGAGATAAAATTTCCAGCACTTTTTGGTTTTTGATTTTTAAAACAGTAAGTTTTAATATTTTTAAACAAAATTTCATGTAGTTTTGTTGAAAATTGATCATAGATCTCGTAAATTAATACCTATTCCGAAATAATTACTCTAATCAGATGATAGGGTCCTATTTCATTGAAAGTAGTAGGTGTTCGAACACTTTTGGGAGCCACTGTGTTTCAATGTTTTGCTTAAACTCATACGGCAACTGCTCTTCTCTTTTGTAAAATAACAGAACATCATATAGAGTCATTTATTTTAATTGTATCTACCTATTATCTAGTTTTTTTCTACACCAGGTTTGTCCCCAACTTTGAAACACTAAAAAAAAATCCGAAACGTTACTGGTAAGACTACGTAACAGCAAAAATGCATCCGGCTCAAAAAATAGCTATTTCCGAAATACTTTGCCCTGCTAAACACGAAAATCACCATAAAATGTCGAGATTTGCTCTAGTTTTCAAGATGCAGAGCAACTGAGGTAGTGAAAGCTCACTAATGCACTTTTTTTTCCGGCAAATAGAAGCACCCCCAATTGTACTGAATGTGTTTTAAACTTCTATCCCTAGTTGCGACAGAAAAACTCACTGCATAAAACTCAAATAGACCCTAAGAAATTTGAATTCTGAGAAGAGAAATGCCCAAAATAAGCCTCTATTATATGACCAATCATTTCTGCTTCCTCAGATGCTCATTCCGCTGGGAATAATAACGAATTTCTTGAAAGTTGTGAGAAAAGATGGTTTTCTAATACCTTGAAGGGTACTTTTGAAGATTTCTTTACCTATTATTTTGTTCTACTCTTTTTTTAATTGAGAATTATAAAAATTATTGTTAAAACATGCCTATTTTTGATAAAATAGCTTGATATTGTGTTTACATGAGACAAAAATTTCTCATTTGTCAACTTCTTGTTCTTGAGTTTCGCAACTTCAAAGCTGAAGCAATTTCACTAGTCAACAACAAAAATGAAAAATAAATTTTTACGAAGTATTTTGCCTTCTTGAACACGAAAACCACCATAAAAAGCAGATATTAGCTCTAGTTTTCGAAATACAGAGCCAACTAGGGTTACGAAATCTCACTATTGCTCTCTTTTCCTGGCAGATGGAAACACCCCATATTGGTGCTGAATATCTTCTAAACTTTAACCCAAAGTTGGGATAGAAAATCTCACTACACAAAATGGAAATGGACTTCAGGAAATTTTAATTCTGAGAAGAGAAATGCCCAAAATGAGCCTCTAGTGCCACCCACTTTTGCTTAAACCCCATAGTCATTCTGCTAGGAATAATAAAGAACTTTGTGAAAGCTGTGATTAAAAATGGTTTTCTAAACCTTACAGAGAAATTCTCAAGGTATGTTGGATCAGGTTCGATTTCGATTCCGAGTCACAACTGACTACAACTGTATTTATGTCGAGGACTGCATACTAAGTGCCTTGCCTGCATTATTTTTTATACCGATAGATGGCAACACCATCACCGGATCGAACAGTTAATGAGAATTTAGAACTAGTCCAGGACCTAATAGCTACCTGATGCTACCCAGCTAAAAATAATCTTCAGAAAATCTGCAGAAAAAAATTTTTTTCAAGTATTTTTCAAGATTTCTATAGATTTTTAGAAGACAAGCTAAATCTGCATTTTGTCTTCAAAATAATCTGCGGAAAATCCACACAAAAAATTTTCTTTTTAGTTTTCTCTTAATGTTCTGCAGATTTTTTGAAAGTAAAAAAAAATCTGCATATTTTCTTCAATTAGATCTACAAAAAATCTACACAAAAAATCTCTTACGGTTTTCTCTAAATAAATCGCACGTTTGTAGATATTTTATGGTCATCAAAAAGAAATCTGTATTTCAATTTAAATTATTTTTTCAAGTTTTATTACAGCATACAAGTTTTTCACACTTTAATTTTTTTATATTTTTTTCAGTTTTTAGAAAATTAAATACATTTTTTTGTTTTTCTAATTAAAATCAGTAATAAATAACTTAAACTTTTCCCCCAAGAACTTTGATTTATATTTTGATAACTTAAATTGAAATTTAAAAGCATTTCAACACGTTTGAAACATTTACCAAATAAAAAATGTCTGTTTATTGTATTATACAAATAATATGACATGAAAATCAATTTTAATATAAGTGCATGATTCAAATCAAATAAAAGTGAAATTACAATACATCATTTTTTTTTTTTGAAAACAAAACGATATTGAATAACGCAAGTTATTACATGGTTTGAAAGGGCCTTAGAAAATGTCAATTTCAAGAAGGATACAGTTTGGAACAGAGTCAAATTTGGCTCACTTGGAGAAAAATCAGAAAATTGAAATTGAATAAGAACAAATATGACTTGAAATAATGTTCTCGAGCGGCGCGCCGTTCGAGTACAAACGCACCAAACGCCAAGCTTCTTATCGTCCACGGAGGCCTCGGTCCGTCCCGCAATATTCGGGTGCCACAAAGCTACGAGAGTAGATGACCCCTCGACCAGGTGACGCGTATTGTTTTTTTTGCTCCGCCACGGAAACAAATAATTAGGGAAATTTCAAGTTTCATCATTGGAAACCCATGAAAAAATATTGGATTCATGCCTCGGTTCACAAAAAGGTAAGACACTTTAAAATTCAACAATTATTATTTGATAAAATTAACTTTTATTTAATAAGTGTATATTATATTAGGGTTAGTTTGAAATGTTATGCCTAATCGGAGGTTTTTAATTTTTGAAATTTTTACTTTTTCACCGATTGACTTAAAATTTTGAGCGAACATTTACGTTGTCAATATCTATTAATAAAAAAAATTGTGTTACGATGTCTCAATAATAACCAGCCTAATTAACTTAATTACTTTCCACCACGTGGTCGATTTGAAGGAATTTTTCGGAATTTTTAATTTTTACAAATAGTTCCATTTATTATTTCGTCTTGAAACTTTATACTAATTTTACAATCATAGCGATGTATTTTTGTGACAAATTTGGTTTAATTATTTCAATTCGCATAAACTCCAACTTAATAAAATTTAAATTTTCATTTTGAAGGAGTAGTTCCAAGTTTTAATTATATGTTTTATTAAACAAACATGAAACACCACTCTGCAGTGAATTTACTCATTTTTATTAAAGAAATGTCGAAACTTAAAATTAAAAATGTTTTCGGATTTTTATTGCATTAATTTCATTTGTTATTAATTGTTATCTACTATTTTTAATTTGCTGGGTACATTTGTTGCAGTTTATGTACAGATTTTCTGCAGAATATTTAAGTATATTTGAAACATGCTTTCTTCACAAAATCTGCAGAAAAAAAATCTGCAGAAAAAATCTGCAGAAAATTTGAGCATATTTGGAACACGCTTTCTGCAAAAAATCTACAGATAAAATATGCAGATTTTCTTTAGAAACCATGTTCCAAATATGCTTAAATTTTTTGCAGATTTTTTAAAAGATTTTCTGCAGATTTTTTTTAGCTGGGTAGCACTCCAGAGGTATCGTTTCACTTGGAGGACATTGAGACTACGAGCATATTTAGCGTCGCCCAGTCCCCTTTAATGACGACGGTGGATCTTCGACCATCGAGGTTCGAACTCAGGACCCTCCGGCCCCGAATCCTACACTCTACGGATCGGGCTACCACGGCCCTTTGGATCAGGTTAAGGAGATAATTTTTAACGGTCCTTCAAATACGCTCAATTGTGAAGTTCACCGGTTTTGATTAAAATTTTGGAGGGGAAGAGAAAAACAACTTGGAAGCCTTTAAGGGTGTGTTACACGTACACTGTTGGACAATTGCTAAGGACGGATGGCAATAGCAGCGTTTGCAACCACCAAATCTAAGGCAAGGAAATATGGAAATTAGCATAAGTTAGGGACACAGTAAGACGTGTTGTGAGTATGCAAATTTTAGACTCACGCCATTGCTGGTCAAGTGAGAGTGCTGATAAGCGATATAAAGGATTGGACGCGTGACCATTGTTGTTCAAAAGCAAAGTTTGACGGGAAAGAATAAAATGACAAATTTGCATTTTTCGGTATTTCTTTCCGGTCTTCCTTAGATAATTTTATGGGTTGGCAACTTCGAAGAAGGGCAGAAAAATTTAGATGTTGCCAAGGCAAGGCACTTAGTATGCAGTCCTTCGACATAAATACAGTTGTAGTCAGTTGTGACTCTGAATAGGAACAAGAATAGGATGTTGCCAAGGAGTTCGAGTCAGCCATAGGGTTGTTTCTAGAGTTTAGAAATCATTTCAAATAAATGGAATGTGTAGCAAATGTCACAAGGAAGGTAGTGTAAGCAATACGATGTCAGCAGAAGATTATTACTTAGTGCTATCAACGAAAAAGAACCAGCGCAACACAGCTACTGAGGTAGTACTGTTCCTACTAGCAAGCAAATGTCCGGAAAAACTGTAACCAGACGTTTGAATGCAGTAAGACTATACGACCGTCAGCTTGTTTTTTACATCCCCATTGTCAACAAGTCAGTGTTTTGCTCGTTTGTAATGACGTCTTCAGACTCGAATTTGGAGAGAAGTCGACTGGGTTTTGTACTATTCTCAGATGAAAGCAGGTTCAGTCAGTCGTCTAATTGTGGACGGCAACTAATCTGGCATAAGAATGGCACAGCATACAAGCTGGCAAACATAAAAGAAAAGGAGTTGTATCCTACAAAATGTGTCATAGTATGGGTAGGATTAAGATCAATAGCCGTGAGTCGCTTGTGTGCTTTCAAACAAGACTATTACGTCTAGTGATGCATTAATGTTGTTCTACTGCCTCCCGTTCACGTGTTCTGTGGTGCTGT
Source organism: Uloborus diversus (assembly GCF_026930045.1). NCBI lineage: Eukaryota > Metazoa > Arthropoda > Arachnida > Araneae > Uloboridae > Uloborus > Uloborus diversus. The sequence goes on from NC_072738.1 coordinate 98,247,645, forward strand.
GGGCGAAAATTTTGTTTTCACGGATGACAACGTAACGTGTCATTATCAATCGCCGTCGTGGAGTGTGTAGCCCACTTGAAATATTTAAGCCATCCGATGGCCAGCACGTTCTATAGATCTGATTTATATTGAAAATGTTTGGGATGCTTTGGAGAGCAGTCTTGCCGGTTAACAACGCCCTTCAATAAACAAGGACACCCTTATCCGTGAGAACAGAAGAATGGGATAAATTTCCCCAACCGCAGCTGGATAATGTTGTGTAAAGCATCACTTACAAGTGTGGAAGCTTGCATCGCTCTTCATGGTAGCCATATGCCATACTGACATCTTACGCAGGAACGCCTGGGGGCGGTATTACATTTATTCACTTTTACGTATTCAGCTCAAAATGACCGTTTCGTCTTTTGAACACTTTTCAACGCCTACTGGATTTCAGAGCACAATAAATTATCGTCATTGCAATGTTTTAGAGTTCTGGAATTAGTTTATTTCACTTGGCATCGAATTACAATCACTTTTTTACGCGCTACATAGCCTATTGAAATCCGTCCTTAGCAGTTGTCTACCAGTGTATTTTGAAGTAGCAAAGAAAACGAGAGATAAAAACAGTTGGCAAAACAACTTTACAGAAATTCTTCGACGTTTGATGCAATGTACGTCTCTGAAATTCCATTTCTTCCACTCCTAAATGTTATTTTTCCTAAAAAATGCGGAGCTGTGAGCAATGAGCATGGGAAAAGGTTTCACTAAGATATCTCTGCAATGGATCGCAAATGTCAGGTTCATTGAGCTGAGTGAATGTTTGCCAAGTACTGCAGGACTATTACAAGAGATGTTCCGTCTGTGACGTACAAGAAGCAATCAAAAATAAAGCTTTTTCAGCAATAGGCTAAAAGCAATCGCTGATTTCTGAAAAAAAAAATCCATTGTTTAACGAAACAGGACCTATTTAATTACATTTCTTGCACAGATTTTTTAATCTTTTTAAATTAAATTTTCTCTAATTAAATCAATGAGTGATTTGCTATGTATGAATCTTCTCTAGACTATTGTGTATTGTATCTTTAAAACAGTAGCTAATAAAACAATATCATTTAAATATTCGTTTTTCTTGAGCCAAAATTAGTAAGAATTGACTGATTAAAGCCAGGATGCAGACAAAAGGCTCATTTTTCTTCCTTAGCGTAATTTCCGTGGAACGTTTCAGGATTTCACAGGTTTTCCTCTTAATCCTGGATTTGTCAAAATGTTTCCTTAATTGCTACAATTTTCACAAATGCAGACTTCTCACTGTAGTGAAAAATGATTTTAGCTCCTAGTTTAAAGATTAATTAAACTTATTTATTAACTGTATCGGCTAAGGTTTGTTGGTTCGGCCCGTTCAGATTGACTAAACTCCCTATGTGAGCGAATAAGTCTCTGGATTCCGTAGCTTTGCAAGAATTGAAGGTGAATTCGATTATTCCATTAGTTTCCAGGAACGTTTCTGACTTGTTTTTACAGTGAACATTGTGACCAACTTAATCTTTGGTGACTCACTTTATCTGGGTATGATTTATTCGAGTCTTGACTAGAAAAAACACACCTGTTGAACGTAAAAAAACAAAAAAGAGAAAAAAAAACTACCCCTATATAAAAGCCTTTGATGTGATACAAATAGAAATTGTTCTACAATTCATCGTTTCTAGTAAGCATCATGAATGCCTTTTTAAAGGGTGACACGATGGCATATAAACTACCTTTACTTTAGTTCGGATCAAGGCTTCAATTTCTATCCCTCTAATTGGATATTTGTCCTTCGGCACCGAGTAACTTTACTGTATATTATTCACGCTTTGAACCGTTTATTTCTTGCTTACTAGTCTTACTGAAAACTGAATGTAGTTAACTAGAAACATCTTTCTAATTTATAAAGAGTTTAAAAAACAAACTATAAGGCTTAATTGTAAAATTATCATAAAAGGAAGAACAATGGTGCTCCATCTCTAAGAAAATATAAAAAAAAGCTCTTCAAATGAAATCATCGACATTTAAGTTTGAATCTGATTTTAAATGCAGTCAGTTCTAAACAACTCGAAGTCCTATGGAACCGGCTTAAATCCTCGGAGTAATCCGTAGTTCAAATTATCAGAAGTTCCTTTCCCAGTCTTCTGAATATTTTTATTATCTTTTTCATGAACAGTGCAGAATAGATAAACTACAACACTAATTGTTTGGATACATAAAACTATTTTAAAGAAAATAAATTTATTAAGATACTTCGAAAAAAGGAGTTTTTTTTTTTTGACTGCTCACATTTTTTTTATCTCATCCTAAAACGTATTTCAGTTTGTAAACACAATTCGAAATTCCCCGTTTTCGGAATGTTCCAGGTCCTGCAGTAAATATTCGCAAAATCTGATATTTGCTTATGAGTTGGAGGTCATAAAGAATTTTCATCATGATCTTCATCAGCAATTGCTCCACGAAAAGCTTGCACATTTGCGCCGTAGAACAAGAATTTCCACGTAGTCATATTTTCCTCAATATTCAAGTAATCCTTATCGATTACAATTTGAAAATTATTCCATTCGTCGGTGACTTTTTACTTCGTTATCATTGCTGTTTATGAAACCATTCAGTTAAAGCAGTTTAATGAACTGATTCTCTCGTAATTTCATTTTGTTTTTCTCTTGACTTCAGTTTGTATTGCTTTTAAAGGTCTTTTTGTCCTAAAAGCACGATTATTTCAGTCATCTAAAAAATTACGGCTACTTTCTTTTCAATACTTTCAAAAATTTTAAGTCTCTCAAAGATTAGCCACCCATGAAATTTTAGGTCGTTTACGACGGAAAAGTGTAAGCGTTCTGCGAAAGCAGTTACCAAAGAAGCTAAAACGAGCAGTTATAAGATATTAGCATCCTTATATATTATTTCTGTAGCCAGTTTTTTGTTTCTACGCGAGGTCTTCTTAATTCTTGATCGATTTCTTTGATTTACACCTTATTTTAAAGCTTATCGTGCACGCTACTGACGAAAAATAGACACTCGGTCTAAAAGTTTTTTTTCTGTCAAAAAAAACCTGTTTTAAAGAACCAGAATGAGGTTTTCGGTTGAATTTATAAGTTTTACTTGCACTGTGACCAAAAGAGCTGAATAGCTCGATTGGCAGAGCGTTCGACTGGTAACCATGAGAATGAGTGTTCGGGCCCATGTCCGGACAATCTGTATCTAAAATGATAGACACGCTGTTGTTATGAAAACTTGAAGCAACGTGGAGCTAAATTGATTTTTAATTGTAAGGCTTTTGTTTTCAAAGCTTTGGCTCCGGGAAGAAAGTTAAAGCATAATGTAAGCGAAAATATAAGTATCAGGTTAAAGATTTCAGACTACAATAGAATTGTTTTTTGTTCAGAAAAAAATAATAAATCAAATATAGAAATATAGATTCTTCTAATGAGTTTTTGACTCTTTGTCCAAATAAAAAAAATACTACCTCAATTTGAAGGGTAAAATGTATTTTTTATCTTCTTTTTGCAAAAAAAAGCAAATAGCCTATCACATTTTTACTGCATTCGAAAATCTACGCTAAAAAAAAAACTTAGTTCAAACTATTTTGTATTTTAACCGTGCTGTTAAATGATGAGCACTTGCTGCCATCAGAGTTATAACGGTTCAAGCAGCCTGCTATAAAAAATTGTAAAAATTTTCAAAAATAAAAACACCTCTCTTCAATATCTTATCTTATGTATTATTTCTGTGGATTATTTTTCTGTCATTAAGAGAGATCTATCTTCCTAATTTCTTGAAGAAATTCCCCCTCATTCTAAAATTTATCAGTTCGGCTGCTGACGAACAATAGACATGCATTCTAAAAATCAAGTTTTCGGAAACACCCCTTGCTGTAGCAAATTCCTGATGCAGCCTGCAGTTCTTATACATTTTTTTTTTTTTAACGCAAAGTTCTAAAACAATTTTTCAATTTTTTGCGTCGCTTTCGGCAAGAAAAAAGAAATAAAATTTACCTGTGCGTTTCTTTTTTTTTTTTTTTTTTTTTGAGCACTTACGATTGCTTATTGCTTTCATTTGACTGTTTCAGTGTCCTATCATTTTACTTTCCCGTCAGCACTCTCCGCAGCATCACCGTCAACCGGCTTCTCACGATGCTGCTCCTATAGCGAAAGCCGTCTCCATATTATACACACAGGCGCATACATACACAACTACACACACTCATACACACACACACACATACACCTACACACATACACAAACACATTCACACGCAAACACATACACACAACTATCCACACATTCATTCCTGCACACAGACACAAACACATATGCCTACACACAGATACACATACCCCCTACACACAAACACACATACCCCACACACAAACACACACGCCTACATACACACACTCGTGATTGCGAAAAACATAATTTGAATTCAAGACTTCAAAATTTAAATTATTATTATTTTTTTTAAAAAAGCTTAAAAGCACTGAATTTAGTTGTTCGGTTAAATTAATAAGTTTTCTTCTGTAGAGCTTTCGGCTATAACTATCTGAATTTCGGGCAATCTCGGGCTGTCCGACATAATAGCAAATTTACATTAATATTACGCATTACATATACTCATAGCATACAACAGATAACACAGGTAATAAAATAAATGCAGTGGGAATGCTACTTGGTGTTTCGATTCCTTTATGCAGGCTACAGATATCATTCAGGTAAGTCGACTGTTATTCGAAGGGTGTTCTTCCTTTTTTTTAAAGCTTTGACTTCGTCCAGACCACTAAGCATAATGTAAGCATAAAAAAGTATTAGATTTACCTCAAGGGAATAGTTTTTGTGCAGAAAAACATTTTCATTGTATCCTGAAATATAGATTTTTCTAATAGCAGTGTTCGACCTTCTGTACAAATGAAAAAAATAATACGCCAAATTGAAACTGCGAGTTTCACACAGTAAACCTTTAATTATTTATTCGAATACGTTATAAGACATTTAAATTATTATCAACTTCATTATTAAGAAATCATTTCTACTCCTCTGCTTTCCTCTGAAAAACAAAAAATACATTTTGTCCACGTTTGAAAAATTACACTTAAAAAACACACTCAGTTCAACTGGTTTTGGTTTTGAATTTTAAGTGTTCGATTAAAAGAAAAACATGTGCGGGCATTTAAACGGTTTAAGCATCCTGCTATGGGAAATTGTTTAATGTTCAAAAATAAAACTTTTATTTTCAATCGAACTTATTACTTCTCTATAATGTGTGTTTAAATCATTACGTGGGATCTTCCTCATTTTTTAATCAAATTCCATGTTTTACGAATAATGTTAAATCGTATCATGCTGGCTATGGACAAAACATAGACACATGATCTTATTTTTTTCCGGCAACATGCTTTTTTCCTGTTTTATATTACGCACTCTTTCAATGAATTGCATTCGAAAAGGAAGGCTCATTTGCTAGGTTTGTTGGAGTGTCGTGCTGTTAATCAGAATGGCGCCAGTTCGAATCCGTGCCATCTCTTTAATGTTTCTTTTTTCCATCAGATGCTCACATGGGCATGACTGTTTTCCCACATCCTGTTTTTTCACATGCAAAATTATTGCTTTTTCACCAGTCACTCAGCCACACTTTTAATGAAATTTATGTTTGCATTGAAAATACGTACAAGCAAAAGGTAAGCGACGATCAAATTATCACAACGTTGTATTTAACGAGGTTTTGTCACTGTTGTCTTCAATTTACATGTCTTCTCTTTTGCGCTTACTTTTTTCCGTTTACCTTTTTCGGTTCTTCTTCATAATGTTCATTCTTTGAAATTTTTAAAGAGCGAAATGCCTTATGAAACGATTCGAAGCACCGTGCGGAGTTCCGCACGGGTCGACTAGTCCTTATATATTATTTCTGTAGCCTGTTATTGGTTTCTACGCGAGATTTTCCTCAATTCCTGATCGATTTCTTTTATTTACACCTTATTTTAAAGTTTATCGTGCAGGCTACTGACGAAAAATAGACCCACAGTACAAAAATTGTTTTTTTTTTCTCTGTTAAAAAAACATATTTTAAAGAACCATAAAGATGTTTTCGGTTAAATTTATAACTTTAAATTTCAGTGTGACCGACAGTGCTGAATAGCTCGATTGGCAGAGCGTTCGTCTGGTAACCAGCAGAATGAGTGTTCGAGCCCACGTCCGGACAATCTGCATCATAAAATTAAAGATATATCGTGCATTACATTAACACTTAATAAAAATGAATAGCAAATATGAGGGCATAGAATTAATGAGATGGAAGCGTTCCTTGATGTTAAGAAAATTTGATACAGTATGGAGCTAAATTGATTCTTAATTGCAAGGCTTTCTTTTGGGTTTAAAACTTTGGCCTTGGTAAGAAAATTAAAGAATAATGTAAACGAAAATATAAGTATCAGGTTTAAGATTTCAGACTACAATGGAATTGCTTTTTCATTTGGAAAAAAAAATATTAAATCGTAAATTGAAGTATAGATTCTTATAATGAGTTTTTGAATCTTTGTTCAAATAAAAAATAATACCTCAATTTGAAGGGTAAAATATATATTTTTTCTTCTTTTTGCAAAAAAAAAAATATCCTATCACTTTTTTACTACTTTCGAAAAGCTACGCTTACAAAAGAACTTAGTTCAAATTATTTTGTATTTTAGCCTTGCTGTTAAATGATGAACACGTGCTGCCATCTTAGCAATAACGGTTCAAGTAGCCTGCGATAACAAATTGTAAAACTTTTCAAAAATAAATACACTTCTCTTCAATTATCTTATCTTATATATTATTTCTTCGGATTATTTCTCTGTCCGTATGCGAGATCTTTCTTATCTCTTGAAAAAAAATTCCCCCCTCATTTTAAAACTTATTAGGACGGCTAATTACAAAAAATAGACTTACAGTCTAAAAATCAAGTTTTCGAAAACGCCCCTTACTGTTGCAAAACCTTGATGCAGCCCGTAGTCCTTATGCAGTTTTTTTTTTTTTTTTTTTTTTAAGCAAAGTTCTAATACAATTTTCCAATTTTTTTGCGCCGCTTTCGGCAAGAAAAGAAAATTAAAATTAACCTGTGTGTGTGTGTGTGTGTGTGTGTGTGTTTAATAAAGCTTAAAAGCACTGGACTTAGTTGTTCGGTTAAATTGATTTTTTTTTCATCCGTAGAGCGTGCGGCTATAAACTATCTGAACTTCGGGAAAGCTCGGGTTGTCCGACATAATATCAAATTTAGATTAATATTACGCATTACATGTACTCATAACATACAACAGATAACATACGTAATAAAATAAATGCAATGGGAATGCTACTTGGTGTTTAGACTCCTTTATGCAGGATACAGTTATTATTCAGATAAGTTGGCTGTTAATCGAAGGTGTTCTTCCTTTTTTTAAGCTTTGACTACGTCCAGACCACTAAGCATAATGTAAGCATAAAATAGTAGTAGATTTACCTCAAGGGAATCCTTTTTGTTCAGAAAATATTTTTATTGTATGCTGAAATGCAGATTTTTCTAAAAGCAGTGTTTGATCTTTTGTACAAATCAAAAAATACTAGGCCAAATTGAAACTACGAATTTCACTCACTAAACCTTTAATTTTTTATTTGAATACGAAATAAAACATTAAAATTATTATCAACTTCATTAGTAAGAAATCATTTTCTACTTCTCTGCTTTCGGCTGAAAAAAAAAATAATAAAACATTTTGTCTACATTCGAAAAATTACACTCAGTTCAATTGGTTTGGGTTTTGAATTTTAAGTGTTCGATTAAAAGAGAAACATGTGCGGAGTTTTAAGCCGTAACGGTTAAAGCAGTCTGCTATGGGAAATAGTTCAATATTCAAAAATAAAAACACTTTTTTTCAATCTAATTTATTGCTTCTCTAGATTGTTTATTTTAATCGCTGCGTGAGATCTTCCTCATTGTTTAATTAAATTCAATGTTTTAGGAAAAAAATTAAATCGTATCATTCTGGCTAATGACAAAACATAGACGCATGATCTTTTTTTTTTCGGCAAAAAGCTTTTTTGCGGTTTTCTACTACGCATTCCTTCAGTGAATTGCATTTGAAAAGGAAGGCGCAATTGCTAGGTTTGTTGGAGTGTCTTGCTGTTAATTAGAATGACGCCAGTTCGAATCCGTGAAAATAAATATCTTTTTAATGTTTCTTTTTTCCCGTCAGAAGCTCACATGGGCAGGACTGTATTTGCCAGAACCTCTTTTTTCTCATTCACAATTATTGCTTTTTCACGAATCATTCAGCCACACTTTTAATGATATTTATGTTTGCATTGAAAATACGTACAACCAAAAGTTGAGCGATGATCTAATTATCACAACACTGTATTTAACGAGATTTTGTTACTAATCTCTTCAAATTACATGCCTTCTCTTGTGCGCTTAATTTTTTTTCCGTTAACTTTTTTCGCTTCTTCTTCATAATGTTCTTTCTTTGAAATTTTTAAAGAGCGAAATGCCTGATGAAACGATTCAAAGCACAGTGCGGAGTTCCGCACGGGTCGACTAGTTATGAGTAAAAAGTATTTAATTTATGCAATAATGATATCATTATTACGAAAAATACGAAAGAAAAAAAAACAACTCCCTATATGAATTTTAAAACAATTTATATTGGTTGAGTTATACGATCGATTCTCGATAACCCGAATAGATATAACACGAATACTCCTATAGCTCGAAGTTTTCATGCAGTCCCAAAATAATTTAGTGATTTCTCTACAAAGTTATCTCTGTATCTCGAATGTACCTCTTATAAAACGAAGTATTTAGATAATAATGGTTTTCATTTTATGGGCATGAAAATGCATTTAAAATAAGATGACGCTTCTGACGTCATCAACAATGAAACTCACGTCACTTCATGATAATATTTTCTGGCAACATGCAGAAATATGCTTTATTTTGGCAGGGCTGATCTGGATCCGGTAACCAGACTGCTTTACTGGTAAGACTCAATTTACGAGAATGAAGAAACGAAAAGTGGTCAACAGTAAACGCTATCTACTGGAGTTTAGGGTTGATTCACTGGAGTTAGGGTTTATATTTTAAGTTTTAAAATATCCCCAAATAGGCAATTGCTTCGTTCAAATGTAGAAGCAATTTTTGCCCGTCATACCTTGACGGGTGATTTTCCAGTTTATTTATAACTAGTGGAACCCGCACGTCTTTGCCCCTAGCTGAAAATTAAAAGGTCATTCGGTTCGCCTGTATATTTACAGATCATGTATGACGAATTTCTCGCCAATTAGCTATGTTCATTCGCTCTCCCATTTTACGTCATAATAATTTCGTAATTTACTTGTCCATCTTATGATAATTTTGCTCCTGAAAGTGTTCTTAAAATTGAGATAGAAAAAGAACAAAATCAAATTTTCGAAAAATCGCTTCGAGATGCACACCCCCATGCTACGAACTATGTGCCAAATTTCATGAAAATCGCCGAACGGTCTACGCGCTATGAGCGTCACAGACATCCTACAGACATCCAGTCATCCAGAAAGAGAGACTTTGAGCTTCATTATTAGTAAAGATTGGGCTCTTTAATGCGCAGTGCTGTAAGCTTGCGTGAAAAGTAGTGGTGCAATTTATTATAATATGAATTTAAATTTTATTTTATTTCATTTTTATTTATTCCTAAAGAAATTTCTGTTTTGACTCAGGCTTTCAGCGTTATTGATTTGAGTTCTTTTGTTTTTAATGCTGCAAAACTTCCCAATCACTGTTATATAATACTTTAATGTGCTTAAAATCTATTGAGCTTCAGAAGCCTCATTGCTGTGGTTCTGGCTTGGATAATCCTCGCTGATTAGTTTTCACCATATTATATCAAAAACGTAGAAAATAAATCTCTGAAAATATATGAACAGTTAAATGACATCATGCTCAGCCTATTTGAACGGGAGTGATGTTTTACGTTTATATTTACGCTTTATTTCCCAGATCACCATATTTTTCATCCATGAGAAAATAAATCCCTTAAAATGTACTATGATTCGTTGCCGACCACTATGACTAGTGTCCAGTATAGTCTGACTGCGGTGGGAAGGTCTCGGGTTTGAAACCCGGCTCGGGTATGTACTTGCTCTCTCCTGTCATTGTCCTTTCTTTGTGTGAATATGTGTTGTTATGCTGTGAATGGTTGCCAACCCTGTAACCGGGTCCCAATGGCATGTGTATACTCTCGAAGATGGGCTTCACACAAAATTGGGATACAATTGGAAAAGTGCATTAGCGCACACTAAATTTCAGACGTGGCTGACACAAGACAACAGCAACATATAATTCGTTTAATCGAAACATGCTCAATGCAATTGCACGGAAGTTATATTTTTATATAAATACTAGGGGTACCCGCACGGATTTGCCCGTAATAGAAAAATTAAAAGGTCTTTTGGTTCGCCTGTATATTTACAAATAATGTATGGTGAATTTTCTTGCCAGTTGACTTGTACCCATGTTACGGTTCCACGTTATGATCAGTTCGAAATTAACTCGTCCATCTTATGATCATTTTGTTCTTAAAGTTGAAATAGAAAAAGAACCACATTCAAATTTCGCAAAATTGCTTCGAGGTGCACATTCCCATGATACAAAATAATTCTGTGCCAAATTTAATAAAAATCGGCCGAACGGTCTAGGCGCTATGCGCGTCACAAATATCCTGACAGAGAGACAGAGATCCGGACACAGAGACTTATAGCTTTATTATTAGTAAAGATTTGCACTTTATTCCCTCATCACCATATTATATTAACTATGACGACAATAATTCTATTGAGATAATAGATTAGTTGCATCATGACATGGCCCAATCCGTTTTCATGGGAGTAATTTTTTTCCGCAGAAATTTTTACTTGATTCCTGGAATTTAAACCTTGGATTTAAACTGTTGCACCTGATGATTAGAGAATGACAATACACTTGAAATATTTTATAAATGACGAAATAATGAATGCAAATAGGTAAAGATTGACATACACGCTTGAATTGACATAGAGCTTGTTTGTAACGGCAAAAAAAAAAAAAAAAAATGTGTGAAGACATAAGAATTTAATGTTACCTTTTAGCATCCCTATTCATATAGAATGTGTATTCCGAAAGAAATGCAATTGAATTTCCAGGGTCGCTTTATTGGTCGGAGTGACATTGAACTACTTGGGTTAGGTGGGGAGGAGGGATCCTAAGGTTTGGCAGAAAACCGGTCTCAGTGTTCTCCGAGTTAGTTTAATAGTAAGTAAGCTAGTTAAATCGAATATGGAGTTGCATTTGAGTGCTCATAAAAAAATATTTTGTTGGTTTTCACCTCTTTTCGGACCTACATTTTGAAAGCAGTGACTAAATTTTAGCAATGGAATAATTGCACGATTTAAACTAGTACAAAATCATACCTAAATGGCCGCATTTGATATGCCGATAGCATGGATAAAGATCAGCCTCACTGAGTTTGTGAAAGGACTTGGGGTATTTGCGCTGATGGAGAAAACACTGTTCAAGTGCACCAAAGCAAGAAACAAGAGCTCTGTGAGAAGTGCCATTAGAACAAGTTACAAAATATAACAAGAACTATTACAGATCATTCGCCGCAATTTATTTTAAAATAAATTTAAAAACAAATTAGACTAAAGATATTTCGGAAAGAAGCTGAATAAATAATAATCCTAAACGATAATGGAAGCGAAAGATAAAACAGACATTTCGTGAATAAGAGTAAAACAAACCTGCACGGAAAGCATTCTGAAAAAACAAAACCGCGTAACGCAAGCAAATTTTTCCTTCGTTTCACATACTGTGCCTTTAAGACTTGTTGTTGTAACATCACGATATGATCAATATTCCGATGATATTTTAAAGTTTAAAGCAGTTAGAAACAAAGTTTTTTTTTTTTTTTTTGGAGCAATTACGATTGCTGATTGCTTTCATTTGACCTTCCTGCACGTTCCGGTTCCTTTTTCAACCCTACCGTCCTCTGCAGGCGCGACTCCTCCGGTCCTGAGCACTGTCCCACGAAGTCAGCTTCTCCTGGTCGGTGGCCTCCATGTTCTACACATACGTTCGCTCATACACTTACACACTCACACAACACACGCGCAACTTTACACACATTATCCCTAACGTGCATTCACACAGGTCTACGCGCACACACAAGCTCACACATACACATACACTATACACACGTAACCACCCAATAGGAGGGGCAGGCTTGAGGAGAGCCGTTTCTAGAAACACTAACTCCAATGAGTAGGGTCCTGTCGCAGCTCGTGATTGCGAAAATATAATCCTTATATATTATTTCTGTAGCCTGTTTTTGGTTTCTACGCCAAATTTCCCTCAATTCTTGATCGATTTCTTTGATTTACGGCTTATTTTATAGCTTATGGTGCTGGCTACTGACGAAAAATAGACCCAAGGTCTGAAAATTGTTTCTTTTAGCCGAAAAACCTGTTTTAAAGAACCAGAATAAGGTTTTTGGTCAAACTTATAACTTTAATTTGCGCTATGACCGACAGAGCTGGGTAGCTTGATCGGCAGAGCGTTCTCTTCGTAACCAGAAGATTACGTGTTCGGGCCCACGTCCGGACAATCTGCAACAAAAAAATTAGAGAAATATCGCGCATTACATGAACACTGAACTAAATGAATAACAACTATGAGGGAATAGAATAAATGAGAAGGAAATGCTCCTTGCTGATATGAAAACATTCAGCGATTTTGTGCTAAATTACTTCGAAATTGCGCGTGTTTTTTTTTGTTTTTTTTTTTTTTTTTTTTTTTTGACGCTTTGGCTCTGGAAAGAAAATTAAAGCATAATGTAAGCGAAAATATAAGTAACAGGTTTAATATTTCAGACTACAATAGAATTGTTTTTTGCTCAGAAAAAAAATAATAAATCGTATATTGAAATATATATTCTTCGAATGAGTTTTTGACTCTTTGTACAAATAAATAAAATACTACCTCAATTTGAAGGGTAAAATATATATTTTTTCTTCTTTTTGCTAAAAAACAAATAGCTTATCGCATTTTTACTACATTCGAAAGCATAGTTCAATTTATTTTGTATTTTAACCGTGCTGTTAAATGATGAACACGTGCTGCCATCTAAGTTATAACGGTTTAAGCAGCCTGCGATAACAAATTGTAAAAATTTTCAAAAATAAAAACATTTTTCTTCAATATCTTATCTTATATATTAATCCCCTCTCATTTTAAAACTTATCAGGCTGGCCAATGACGAAAAAAAACTTACGGTGGAAAATTCAAGTTTTCGAAATCGCGTCTTGCTGTTTCAAAACCTTGATGCTGCCTGTAGTTCTTATGCATTTTTTAAAGCAAAGTTCTAATGCAGTTTTCCATTTTTTACGTCGCTTTCGGCAAAAAAAAAAAAAAAAAAATAGCCTGTGTGTGTGTTTATATTTTAAAAAAGCTTAACAGCTTAACAGCACTGGACTTAGTTGTTCGGTTTAATTGATAAGTTTTTTTCGGTAGAGCGTTCGGCTATAAACTATCTGAACTTCGGGCAAGCTTGGGCTGTCCGACATAGTATCAAATTTATATTAGTATTACGCATTACATGTGCTCATAACATACACACCTAATAAAATAAATGCAGCGGGAATGCTACTTGGTGTTTCGACTCCTTTATGCAGGCTACAGTTATCATTCGGATAAGTTGATTGTTAATCGAACTGTGTTCTTTGACTACATCCAGACCACTCAACATAATGTAAGCATAAAAAAGTATTAGATTTACCTAAAGAAATCCTTTTTGTGCAGAAAAACATTTTTATTGTATGCTAAAATGTAGATGTTTCTAATAGCAGTGTTCGACCTTTTGTACAAGTGAAAAAATACTACGCCCGATTAAAACTACGAGTTTCACTCAGTAAACCTTTAATTTTTTATTCGCGCGAATACGATATAAAGCATTAAAAGTATTATCAACTTCATTAGCAAGAAATTATTTTCTACTCCTCTGCTTTCTGCTGAAAAAAAAAATACATTTTGTCTACGTTCGAAAAATTAAACTTAAGAACGGACTCAGTTCAACTGGTTTTGGTTTTGAATTTTAAGTGTTCGATTAAAAGAGAAACATGTGAGGGCATTTAAGCCGTAACGGTTAAAGCAACCTTCTATGTGAAATAGTTCAATATTCAAAGATAAAACACTTATTTTCAATCAAATTTATTACTTCTCTAGAATGTTTGTTTCAATCGCTACGTGAGATCTTCGCCATTCTTTAATCAAATTCCATGCTTTGCGAATAATTTTAAATCGTATCATGCTGGTTAATGACAAAACACAGATGCATGATCTTATTATTATTATTATTATTTTTTTGGCAAAAAGCTTTTTTGCTGTTTTTTACTACGCATTCCTTCAATGAATAGCTTTCGAAAAGGAGGCGCAATTGCTAGGTTTGTTGGGGTGTCGGGCTGTTAGTCAGAATGGCGCCAATTCGAATACGTGCCAATAAATATCTCTTTAATGTTTCTTTTTTTCCCGTCAGATGCTGACATGTGCAGAACTGTATTTGCCACAACCTGTTTTTTCACATGCACAATTATTGCTTTTTCACGAGTCACCACTCAGCCACACTTTTAATGACATTTATGTTTGCATTGAAAATATGTACGATTAAAAGGGGAGCTATGATCAAATTATCACAACGTTGTATTTAACGAGGTTTTGTTACTGATGTCTTTAAATTACATGCCTTCTCTTCTGCGCTTACTTTTTTTTCGGTTCTTCGTCATAATGTTCTTCCTTTGAAATTCCTAAAGAGCGAAATGCCTTATGAAACGATTTGAAGCACAGTGCGGAGCTCCGCACGGGTCGACTAGTTTATTATTATTATTATTACTTAGAACTGTTCCAAATAGATAAAAAATAATCTTCCTAGTTTCAAAACTTTTTCTCAGTACGTTTTACACATGTCATTATGCTTAATTAACTTTTCTCCCCCAATGTTTAATTTAAAATCGTATGGTAAGTGCATTCCTCTTTTTTTTTTCCTTTGTTGTAAAGTAACAGAAAAATAATATTTGGTCCCTTATTTTAACTAAATCAATATTTTTTCTTCTTTTGCTCTACACCGCACTTTCTCTCAACTTTAAAACATTGCGACGTATTTTATTCATGGTGACCTACTTCATCTGAGTATGAAATGTAGTCCAAACGCAATCAAATGAACCCTGCCAATCATTTGAGAAAACGAGTCCATTCCTTAAAATAGGTAAAGAAGGAAGATTACACACGGGCCATATTTTAGAGTTTAGCAACATTTTGGCGATATGGGAGGAAACACGTACTTATAATACACTAGCTTACTACCCGGCGTTGCCCGGGTACTTTTTAATGCAACATATCTTTTGGACAATCAATTGAATGAATTATTTCCGAAGAAGCGTAAAAAAATACATTCACAACGCTTTCTTGGCTCAAATCTTCAAAATACTTTAAATAACACAGAAAAGCAAGCATTTGCCGAAAAGATAGCATCAACTTAAAGCAAAAAAGTATGAGGAATATTGTTTGGGCTCTGTAGTGTCCACTGGTACGTTGTCTGAGGTTAAGTCAGATGGCGGTACGTAAATTGTCTTAATGCAAAGAAAAATGATTGTCTTTTGCACATCATGTGAGACAACCTTTTACGTGATGCTTCGAAAGAAAAGTGTTGTGCCGCCTTTGAAGGTTTGATTTTCCCCAATACATCATAAAATGCAACAGTACTTTTCACATACATTTTATTCGGAAATAAATCATTGAATGTTTCCTTAGAAAGAGTCGTGAGCTTACCAAAAAATAAAAGTCAATCCCTATATCAGGCACAAATATATAAAAAATAGTCTTCTTGGACACGGTTACAGTATTTTCAGATTAATTTAAAATCATCCTCAATGTCCAAAAGCTAAACAAATAGTCCACCGCACAGAAAATAAATTCAGTCAGTGTTGTTAACAGACGGTAACACTCCGTTTTACAGATTTTTTGCGGTGTTTTTAAGAATGAAGGTATCAAGTGATAGGTTATTTTGCATGTTTTCAGGCAAGCACATTTCGCTGAAAAAGTTTGCTTAGTATAAAAAAAACTTTACCAAATGTGTCTGCTCGCTCTTGCCATGGTGATTTAGTGCCATGCCATAGAGTAAAATTGGATAAGTGTAACTTGCCTAAAAAGACGCACGTAGGCTACATTTTATTTTCTTATATTGACGTCAAATTTCTATTTTCGTATATAAAAATGACAGTTAGATAGTAATATTAATGTCTTGTAAAGATTTAAAATTTGTCAAGATTTAAGTTCTAATTCAAATTTTTAAAATCCAATACTTGCCGAAATGTTACACATGATATCACACTGATGCAGGTAGAGAGAACATGTATTTAAGTTAGTTGCTTTAGAGAGATTATTCCTTAGAGAGCATCAAAATTTTAATTTAGAGGGAAACAATCGTCGTGAGAGGTGGGAATGGGTCCACTGACTACATTACAGTCATTATTTTAAGGTATGTAAAACATTAAAAGTGGAAGTAGGTGGACGTGAAGTTATTGAACGAACTATTTCAAAACCGTCAATTAAACTGCGTTATAGAGAAAAAAGTAGGCGTGTGCCTTTTGGTCACTATCCGTGTTACATTTTGTTTGTTATTTATTTACAGGCCGTGAAATTGTTTGAAAACTAAATGTATTGTTTGTACTTACAACTGTATAATAGACAAATCTTTTGTTTACCTTTTACAGCATCTTGTTGCATATTTTGTTCTTCTTATCCACAGCTTAAAAGCATCAACTTTCTCCTAAATATTGTTCTTAATCCCCTTCCCAGCAGCAAGAAGAATTACATTTGTAAGTGAAACCAACCTTGATCAAGTAACATAAAGCTATCTATATCGAAAATAGTTATATCTCACATACATTTACAGCACTTAATCGTCCAATGTGGTTACACGTGAGATACAAAGTGTTTCACCTTATCCCTATACGGTTTAAGAGAGTTTAAGCTATTATAGCGATAATTTTCCATTTATATCTCACAGCACTTCTTCAATGACGGTGGAAATGCTTAATGGTAGCTACAAACTTCCAATATTTTTCGATTGTTTACAATAGCAGTTATCGACCTTAGCTTTTTAATTGGGAATGCAGCTTGTTTCAACTTACTTCACGATGAAGAAAAAACTTCATATTGTGGAGTAATATTTCATCATTCCTTTAAACAGTAATTTATGTGTGTCAAAAGTTGCATCATACCTGCTAACAGATATAAAACTATTGCTAGTCTGCGAAGATGCTTCATCAGATGTACTATTACTCGAGCATTAAGGTAATATAAAATTTTAAATGAAGACATTTGTTTATATAAAAAACGTAGCATTTTTTTGCAGTTTAAAAGAATCAAATATAAATTAATATTTATTTGCATTTTTTCCAAACTTAAAACTCCAACTCTCCCAAAGTGTATGAATTCCGCTGAATTATATTTCCGTGTGGTTTTGCGGGGGAAAGAGGTTTACAACCTTTAATTGTAGCACATATTGGCAATCCTAGTATGGTAGCTTATTTGCGTGTAAGAAACGTCATGACCACCCCCCTCCGCCTTAAAAAACAAATTCCAGATACGCTACTAAGCACAAATATGTTTATTTTGCAATTTATTTGCGAAATTAGTATTTTTTACTCTTGTTCTTTGTTAGAATTCAGCGATTCAACTTAGTTGAACCGAATCAGGTAAAGATCCGACGTAAACCATGGATTAGTATAAAGAACATATGCAGATTGGTTTTAAGCACCATCCAACATTAAATTGTTGAAGCTTGTACATAGATAATGAATGAATTATTGATACCGAGCTGGTTTTGATATTTTCTGGTGTGTTCATGTTTGAAATACTGATCTACTAGTCGACCCGAGCGCTACTCTGCACTGTGCATCGAATCGTTTCATAAGGCATTTCGCTCTCTAAAAATTTCAAAGAAAGAACATTATGAAGAAGAACCGAAAAAAGTAAACGGAAAAAAGTAAGCGCACAAGAGAAGGCATGAAATTTGAAGACATCAGTAACAAAACTTCGACAAATGCAACATTGTGATAATTTGATCATCGCTCACCTTTTGGTTGTATGTATTTTCAATGCAAACATAAATATCATTAAAAGTGTGGCTGAGTGACTCGTGGAAAAGCAGTAATTTTGCATGTGAAAAAACAGGTTGTTGCAAATATAGTCCTGCCCATGTGAGCATCTGACGGGAAAAAAAGACATTAAAGAGATATTTATTGCCACGGGTTCAAACTGGCGCTATTCTGATTAACAGCACGACACTCCAACAAACCTAGCAATTGCGCCTTCCTTTTCGAATGCTATTCATTGAAGGAATGCGTAATAAAAAACAGCAAAAAATCTTTTTGCCGAAAAAAAAATAAGATCATGCGTCTATGTTTTCTCATTAGCCAGCATGATACGATTTAAAATTATTCGTAAAACATGGAATTTGATTAAAGTATGAGGAAGATCTCACGTAGCGATTGAAACAAACATTCTAGAGAGGTAATAAATTCGATTGAAAATAAGTGTTTTTATTTTTGAATAATGAACAATTTCCCCTATCAGGCTGCTTTGACCGTCATGGTTTAAATGCCCGCACATATTTTTCTTTTAATCGAACACTTAAAATTCAAAACGAAATCCAGTCGAACTGAGTCCGTTTTTTAAGTGTAATTTTTCGTACGCAGACAAAATGTATATTCATTATACAATTTCAACATACAATGAAAATGTTTTTCTGCACAAAAAGGATTCCCTTGAGGTAAATCTAATACTTTTTTTATGCTTACATTATGCTTAAGGGTCTGGACGAAGTCAAAGCTTAAAAAAAAAGGAAAAACACCCTTCGATTAACAGTCAACGTATCTGAATGATAACTGTAGCCTGCATAAAGGAGTCGAAACACCAAGTAGCATTCCCACTGCATTTATTTTATTACGTGTGTTTTCTGTTGTATGTTATGGGTACATGTAATGCGTAATATTAATGTAAATTTGCTATTATGTCTGACAGCCCGAGCTTGCTCGTTCAGATAGTTTATAGCCGAACGCTCTACAGAAAAACTTATGAATTAAACCGAACAACTAAGTCCAGCACTTTTAAGCTTTATTTAAAAAAAAAAATTTTTTTTTCCTTGCCGAAAGCGACGCAATAAATTGCAAAATTGTATTAGAACTTTGCTTAAAAAAATTGCATAAGAACTACAGTCTGCATGGAGGTTTTGTAACAGCAAGGAGGGTTTCAGAAAACTTGATTTTTAGTTCTTAAGTCTATTTTTCGTCATTAGTCGGCCTGAAAAGTTTTAAAACGAGGGGAGGGAAAATTTCTTCAAGAGATAAGAAAGATCTCGCATACTGACAGAAAAATAATCCACAGAAATAATATATAAGATAAGATAATGAAGAGAAATGTTTTTATTTTTGAAATTTTTTACAATTTTTTATCGCAGGCTGCTTGAACCGTTATAACTCAGATGGCAGCACATGTTCATTATTTAACAGCACTGTTAAAATAAATAATTTGAACTAAGTTCTTTTTTAAGCGTAGCTTATCGAATGTAGTAAAAATGTGATAAGCTATTTATTTATTTATTTTTTTTTTTTTTGTAAAAAGAAGAAAAACTATATATTTTACCTTTTAAATTGAGGTAGCAATATTTTTTTGTTTGTACAAAGAGTCAAAAACTCGTTAGAAGAATCTCTATTTCTATATATGATTTATTATTTTTTCTGAACAAAAAACAATTCCATTGTAGTCTGAAATCTTAAACTTGATGCATATACTTTCGCTTACATTATGCTTTAATTTTCTGACCGGAGCCAAAGCTTCAAAAAAAAAAAAAAAAAAACCTTTTAGTTTAGAAGTTAGTTCTTGTAACAGCAAGGAGCGTTTCCATCTCATTTATTCTATTCCCTCATATATGTTAATCATTGTTATAAAGTATTCACGTAACGCACGTTAGTTCCCTAATTTTTTGATGCAGATTGTCTGGACATGGGCCCGAACACTCATTCTCCGGGTTACCAGTCGAACTCTCTGCCGATCAAGCTATTCAGCTCTGTTGGTTAGAGTGCAAGTTAAAGTTATAAATTTAACCGAAAACCTCATTCTGGTTCTTTAAAACAGGTTTTTTGACAGAAAAAACAATTATTAGACCGTGGGAATATTTTTCGTCAGTAGCCTTCACGATAAGCTTTAAAATAAGGTGTAAATCAAAGAAATCGATCACGAATTGAGAAAGATCTCGCGTAGAAACAAAAAACAGGTTACAGAAATAATATATAAGGATAATTTCTTTCTACCATTTCTGCAACGGAAATGCCAAAAGAAAGCATACAAAGTAGGTAGAACCGTCGAAGACCGCAATGCATTCCTGCTTCGCAGGAAGCTATTCAAAAATCGCTTAACAGCAGCATTTTGATTTCGTTCGGTTTTCTTGCCAAACATGCTTTCCTGTAGTGGCAAATCGGCATTATCGGCCAACTTTGAGAATACCTTTAGTTTTGATTGCATTTAAAATATTTCCTGGTGGTTATAAGTTGCAAATCATTTTTATTAGCTTGGAATTAAAGTTCCTAAATTTAACGATAGTAGTTAATCTTTGAAGAAACTTCATCTAGGGCAGTTTATTACGGGCTTTTCGTTATGACTAAATTAATAACTATACACAAATTCGTCCGTGTAGAAAAGAGTAATTTTATGACTCAAAATATGAATTTAGACCATTTTGTTTTAATATTAAAATAATTAAATTTTGGTTTAAATTAAAAAAACCAGCCTATAGGAACTCCTGAGCAACAATTTACCTTTGTGCTAAATATGGAAGAAATGCGACGAAAACTGGATTTGTAGAAGGAACGTACATTCCCACACACCCAGAAACATACATATTCTTTGATAGCCTGGAGCGACTTCTATTTAACCGAATTAGGTTATTGGTTATAGTTGAACTGAATTACTTAAAGATTCGACGTAAATCGAGGAATAGTATACAGAAAATTTACACATTTCAAATTGATTTGGTAAGGATCAGTATTCTAATGCTGAAACAGTCGAAAATAGTGCGTCAATCTTGAATGTAATATTAATACCTTACTAATGTTTGTATTTTCTCTCGCATTAACGTGGAAAACACTGATAAAAAATTACACGCAACCCTTACTGTTGTGGATTTCTTAGTTAAACAATATTTAAAATTACAATTTAACGGTAGCAATCAACTTAAGTAAAACCATGGGTAGCATCAATGGATCCCTGGGGCTACGAAACGATGTACATCATTATTTCGTATAGCTACGGTTCTCTTACCAAACACGTGTTTGGCATGTCGCTAAAAGATTATGATACTTTTTGTGTTAATTGTGTTTAAAATATTTACTGGTGGTTATAAGTTGGAAATTATTTTTATTACCTTGGAATCAAAGTTCTTAAATTTAACGATAGTAGTTAATCTTTGAAGAAACTTCATCTAGGGCAGTTTTTTACGGGCTTTTCATTTAGACTAAATTCATAACTATACACAAATTTGTTTGTGTCGAAAAGAACAATTTATGATTAAAAATATAAATTTGAACCTCTTCGGATCTTTTTTAAATTCCCAAAACCCGCCTATATGAATTCCTGAGTAACAATTTACCTCTGTGCCAAATTTGGAAGAAATCCGACGAAAACTGTGGATTTGTATAAGAAACATACACATATACCCACAAACCCACAAACATACATCCATTTTTATATATATAAATTTTCGTTATGTGATTATTTAAACTTGAAAGGATTTAGTTGCAGCGATAACTGCATTGAGATGGCGAAAAAGTTGAAATGGCAAGCTTTGCTTTCTTTCACGCAACCCTACTCTCACCAATTTTCAATTGAATTTAATTATCGGAGGCGTTGTTATTGTTGACCAATGGCTGCTGAGAGAAGTAAGACCAATATCCGCCCACTTATAAGGGATGTGACCCTTCCAATTAGACATCAGCCTTGACTATAATATAGGTCGACTCATCAGCTTAAGTTTAGTCATTTTGGATCGGATTTTTCACTGTTGAGGAGCTAGGGTTACCAGAGAAAATTTTCAGGTTTTGCCAAATTGGCCGAAAATGATATTTTATTTAAGAAACAATTCACGTGTTGCTAATAATTGTTCGCAGTGAAAAAACAACAAAGGCGAAAACTTGAAAGAAAAGACAACCACTTAAACACGCGCTCCGATCAAAAATGGCTGACCGAAAGCTAATGCGTCGACTTGTCTCTAGGATCCTTAGTCTTGCTTATTGTTGACCGCACAAAATTAAAATGTTTTACCTCTTTGGTTAATTTCTTAAATTCCAAGGAAACGCATTCAAGCTCTAGAACCAATGCCGCACTTGCATATTCCGTTCTTCAACTTTCCTCTTCATATCACCCCTTAACGAAAATGGACACTTTTGAAACAAGCCGGAGCCAAGGGCCAACTCTTCGCGGTCAGACTTTATTTCAGTTTTGTCTACTTACCACGGAACCACACGAATAGTCTTGTGAAAAAAGTTTGAATGGTAGCACACGAATTGAGACATTCTTTGACTCATAAATTATGTGCCCTCCTCCCCTTCTTTCCGAGATATACGGTCTTAAACTCTGCCGAAATCTTTTTGAAAAGATGTCCTCCTCATAAATACATTAGCCAAAACCACTGATCGGGTAACGCTCTGACATCATCAACAATTCAAATACTCCTCTAGTTTTAAATTGCTAAATTAGATTCTCGAAGAAAAATAAAGAGTGAAAGTTATCTCTCTTAGTAAAATATCGTCTGTTCATCATAGTTATTTGTTGAAAAATGAATGATTTTTTTTATATGTTTAAAAAGAATAATAAGTTTAGTTTTCTTTCTTTTTTTTTTAAAGTATCGACTGGCCAATCTCTTTGATAAGAAGGTAACTTGCCCCCGTCCTACCATGAAGGTTGTTTTCTAGTATTGAAAGCTTGGCAAAAAAATGAATACACTAATTGAGTTCACCGTCTATATCTTGCAAGGCATCTTATTTTCATTTTTGGTCATTTGCAAAGTGTATGAAAGATGTTTTAAATTAATTCTTTTCTTGTGTGTGTTGAATTAAAGAACACTTAAAAAGCCTAAGAAGTTGAAATTAGGAACAACGTTTTTGCAACGAAATAAAGCGTAAGTTTTATCATTTTATCCATGATAATGATACTTTTTGGAATGTTAGTATATATTAATCGTGTTTTATTTAACTACACTGATGCAAGAAATTAAAAGAATTTTCAGATTTGTTCAATTATTGTCTGAACTACTGGACCGATTTTAATGAAATTTGGTATGTACATACATTGAAACAATACAAAACAAACAACCATCTAAAATTTAAAATACACAAGCATGATCATAAATAACACTCGTTAGAGTCGGATGGTATGAAACAGCAATTGCAAAATTAAAAAAAAGAGGAGGTTAGAAGGGGATACGATCCCCTTTAAAGGACATATAGGCCTCGTAGTGTGACTCCATACTTGAAATAAAGCAGTTTATGGGATCCTTATGTAATTATTTCCACTCTTTCAACAACGCCGTTCTCACACTATGGATGGTCCCCAGAGGGCTGTTGCGAGTTGACATTGCCCTCCTGAGAGCGTTAAAGACATGCTCTATAGGATTGGAGTCTAGAGATCTCCTTGGCCAATTCATCGAGTGAATATCCTCACCTTCTACAAATTCGTCAACCAGAAGAGCTGTAGGTGGTCTTGTGTTAACATCCATTAAAATTAACTTCCGTCTAACAGCGACCCTTCAAGAGAAGATCATAGGGCTCCAAGACCACATCCCTATATTTCGCAACTGTCACAGAGCCTCTTTCAAAGACATGGAGGAGTGTACAGCCATCCAACATGATGTCAGCCCAGACCGTCAAACCTCCTCATCCATAATGGTCGATTTCGCGGATACTGAAAGGCAAATAGCGAGTCCCGTTTCAGTTTAAACGACTATTCTTGTCCTACGTTTACATAGATAGAAGCAAGAACCTGCTACCTACCCTCCAATATCGGCGAAATCGACCATTATCGTGGTGATGGTTTGACGGTCTGGCCAGGCATCATGTTAGGTGGCCGCACACCACTCCATGTCTTTGAGAGAGGCTCTGTCACAATAGCAAGGTATAGGGATGCGGTCTTGGAGCCCTATGCTCACTTCTGGAGGGACGCTGTTAGCCCCGAGTTAATTTTAATGGATGTTAACACAAGGACACAGACAGCTCTTCTGGTCGACCAATTTCTGGAAGGGGAAGGTATTCACTCGATGGATTGGCCAAGTAGATCTCTAGACTCCAACGCTATAGAACATGTCTGGGACGCTCTCGGGAGGGCAATAGCAACTCGCAACACCCATATGGGGACCATTCCTATTCCTATTCAGAGTCACAACTGACTACAACTGTATTTATGTTACTATATATACAGTACTACTTATAGAACTAGTCCAGGAGCTAATAGCTATTATGGGGACCATCCATACCCTGAGAACGGCGTTGTAGAACGAGTGGAAATAATTGCTTAAGGCTCCCATGAACTGCTTTATTTCAAGTATGGAACCACACTGCGAGGCCTATACGTCGCACTGTGGGGCGAAAACGCCAAAAAGCGCTTAACACTTTGAAGGGCGGTGGTCGCGCCGCTAAACTATTTATTTATTAATCCCCCCCCTTTTCTCCGAGTTTTTAAAATCAAAATCACTTGAGT
Source organism: Uloborus diversus (assembly GCF_026930045.1). Taxonomy (NCBI): domain Eukaryota; kingdom Metazoa; phylum Arthropoda; class Arachnida; order Araneae; family Uloboridae; genus Uloborus; species Uloborus diversus. The sequence goes on from NC_072738.1 coordinate 98,272,471, forward strand.
CCTTTTATTTTAAGTATTATGAATAACAATACATGGCATTTCAACCAAAGTATCTTTTTCTGTAAGCTCAATTTTTTGTGCAAATCATGACAAGTTATGAACTTAAAAGTAGAAAAAAATTTCAAACTTTGAAATTTTTAATTAGCGCTAAAATGGTCAACCATATTTCTTCATTTTCCTTGACGTATTCAATCTTATTGTTCTAAAAGATTCAAACTCCATTTTGCATGCATAAATACATTTTTTCAGCTCTATGTGGGTTATGTGAACAAATAGGAACACCACACGCTTCGAAAGAAATTCATAATTTCTTTTATTTTGACTGACATCTATGTCTAGATGATCATGTAAACCCACTCATAGTGTTCTTTCATAAGATTTCTAAAATTTTAATGACTCGCCCTTCAAAGGGTTAAAAGTGTTTCTTAATATATCTTGCTTGTTTGTTTACTCAGGCATGTTATAATGGATTTTTCTCGATTTGTTTGGGCTCTAAGTCCAAAGTTTGCAGTTTTACGCAGCTAATTCCTTTCAGGGTATTTCTGCAGACCATTAATGACTAATTAATATTAATTTCTAAGAGGACATAAGAGGACATTTTTTGTATAGCGTTTTGAAAAAAATAACTTTAAATTCCCCAGTTTTTGGTGCTGATCAAAACCAATTATCTGTTTGAATATTCTATTCTTCTTTTTTTTTTTTTTTTTTGTTCTTTTTTTATCGTCGAACACGAGAGAAATTAAATATACACTCTTAAAAAAAACCTGAAAATTCAGGTAGTTTTCTGATTGCTTTTAACAGAATATTTCCGTAATGCTTCAAAACGTATATTTTCCTTACAACAACGGAAATATCACGAAAGGAAATACCGAAAACGGAATTTTTCTAGGGTTGCCCCTGTGCTCTAATTAGTATTCTTATTAATATGCAACTTATGGTAAACATCACTTTTCGATAATGCGCATTAACTCGCAATGTCATATTTCGCTAATTGAAAGCATAAGTTAGAATAACGATTCAGGAACCATAAACAAAATTGACAGCTTGCTCTTTCATGTCTGGAGAGTAATATACTCGTATGTCGAAATTGTTTTTACAGCTTTCGACTTTTATTTTCAGGTCTGGAAAGTGTTCACGCCATTTGCAGACAGGCAGATGTGTTTTGATCGCCTTGGTGAAATGATGTAAGTTTTAATGAGTCAGTATTAGAATCTATTTGTGGTGTATTCTATTGCTCAATACTTTGAACAGTTCTAATCGTTAGTCATACTGTGTGTTCTAGCTGTGATAATATAGTTTTAGGGCCTCGTGTGTGTGTGTTATCAATTTAATATAAAGGTTGTTGGATTACTTGTATCCAGATGCAATGGAGATACTTAAATTAAATTTAGCACCGCTGGTCATATGTAAGTATTGTTGAATATCTTTGTACATGTTAATATACAAATGTATTTTTCTTGCTAATATGCATTTGATAGAATTCCGATGGTAGCTGATTTAGAATTTATAGAACTATTATAAAGTTATTGTTCATTGCTCTAACGCGTTGTATTCTTGAGAGTCATTAAAACGTTAAATGACAACATTTCGGATCAACCGGAGATTACCGTGGTGTGTAAGCAAGACATGAAATATCACTCAGTTTTTTTTTTTCGCTTGAAAGTTTGGAATACTGAAAGTAAACATTTTTTTTAAATCTTTTAATAAAAGTATTCCTTGCTGTTACATTTTTTGCGAAAAGGTATAGTGGATTGTTAATCTTTGAAATTACAATTAAAGTTTTGACAATAATAACTTTTCTTAACAGTGATTAGATGTCTGGAAAATTCATCAATCCTTTCGGGATTTCACCCATAATAAATATAAATTACTTAGTTTAATTTATTAGGATCTCTTCCAACAACTTATTTGAGATTATTGCAAATTTCTTGCAAAAACAGTTCGAGTAAAACGAACTGACTAATATGCTTAAGAACACTATTAATGTACTAAAAATCTATATTGCTATTCCAATGAGTGAAAAATTCGGATATCGCCAATGGGAGGGGAGGGAGGGGGGTGTACAGCATCTCAGCCAAAAATTCTTCACGTGTATGTCGATGATTCTGTTCTTAAACACAATAAAATGGTATGCAGTACTCTCTATCAGGTATATTATTCCATGATAACGTCAACCTGTTTTTAATAGTATTTTATTTGACTTATTCTGCAAATAAAAACATTCTATTTTTCATGTATGCTTTTCCATGCCACGCCAGACAATGAACGAGGGGATGTCGAAGAGAATAACGAACAGTATCAGGATCAAAAATTGGTGTTATATTCAAATCCACCATTTTCCCTGTTGGTACTTTTCGATTATTTTTATTCATCTGAAGGTGCTGAAAGGAGTTTGAAAACATCGTGATGGATGCTTGAAGAAGAGCTATATGGTAGGTAAGTTATCCAGCAAATTCTTCATTCAAAAAATATTTAAGTAATAAATGCAAATAAAAAAAATAATAACTTTCGAATGATTAACTATTTTTCCATTATATACCATTTTAAAGAACTCAATTTTTACTGAAACGAAAAGTCAATTCCTTCTTAACTTTTCAGTTTAAAAACTAAAATGTTTTGACGTTTTAATATTTTAAATTACAAATACAAATACAAAAGTGAGGACCAGCAACAGGCTCTGGGCCCAGCTAGACTGGTCCTAGTCAATTTACAATCCCCAGTGAAGATTAATAGCCCTCTTAAAACTGTCTACTTCTTTGCTCATTACTACCTCTTCCGGTAAGCTGTTCCAAGGTTCCACTACCCTGCTAAAATAATAATTTTTCCTAATATCCATGTTGGCCTGAGACTTAAATAACTTTAAACAACGACCCCTTGTCCTGTTTTCAGTGCTAAACTTCAGCCCCGTAACATCTTTCATTTCAATAAAATTAAACAGCTGAATCATGTCCCCTCGGTCTCTTCTTTGCTCAAGACTGGAAATTTTTAGCCTTCTAAGCCTAGAATCATAATCTAAGTGGGAAAGTCCACTTAGTAGCCTTGTAACCCGCCTTTGAACCCTTTCAATACATTAATGTCTTTCTTAAGATAAGGAGACCAAAACTGAACAGCATATTCCAAATGGGGTCTTACCAAACTTCTATATAAGGGCAGAAGAACTTCTTTAGATTTGTTTGAAATAGATCTATTGATAAACCCAAGCATCTTATTAGCTTTGTTGCTAGCAATGCTGCACTGTTGGCTAAACTTTAAATCCTGACTTATTAAGACCCCCAGATCAGTAACTTTGTCTGCCTGACTAATGACTGAACCTTGCAAATAATAACTTGTACACTTATTTCCATGCCCTAAATGTAGCACTTGACATTTCCCAACATTAAGAGCCATACCCCATTTATCAGCCCACTCCGTAATATGATCTAGATCCTCTTGCAGCTGATTTGCTTGTTCTTCATTTTCTACAGTCCCCATAACTTTCACATCATCAGCAAAACAATTCATGTTCCCAGAAATATTTTTGTGAATATCGTTCATAAAGACAATGAACAAAACAGGCCCTAACAATGATCCTTGAGGAACCCCGCTTACGACCTCACTCCAATTAGAATAATTTCCCCTTACAACTGCCCTTTGTTTCCTCCCGGTCAGGCATTTTTTCACCCAAATGAAAGTTTTCCCTCCTATTCCTATATCAGCTAATTTGCAAAGTAGAGCAACATGCGGTACCTTATCGAAAGCTTTTTGAAAATCAATGTAAACAACATCTACAGGCTTCTTATTGTCCAAAGCCATGGTAACTTTGTCATAGAAATGTAATAAATTAGTTGCACAAGATTTACCTTTCCTGAACCGTACTTAAAACTAGTCAATAGATTATTAGTCTCTAGAAAATTTACTATCTTAATTTTCATCAATGTTTCAAAAATTTTGCAAACCACTGAAGTTAGACTCACAGGTCTATAATTTCCCGCACTCCCTCTAGACCCTTTCTTGAAGAGCGGTGTAATGTTAGCCAGCTTCCAGTAATCTGGCACTGTCCCCGAGTTATAAGAAGCATTGAAAATATTTGCGATTACATCTGCTAATTCCTCCGCACATTCAACTAAAATTTTTGGATAAATATTATCTGGTCCCGGAGCCATAGTCTCATTATTTTTTTTTTTCAAATGAAGTAAAACGTCATCCCTGGAAAATACAAAGTCCTCAAGCTGTACTATAGCTTGTGTCTTGTTGGTGTCAACTGTTGAGATACAGTTATCGTTAAAAACACTCGAAAAAAAGTTATTAAGAACATTAGCAATATCACTATCGTCCTGAATTAAAGTTCCGTGCTCATCAACCAGTGGCACAGTATGACTATTTCGAACTTTCCCCGAATTAGCGTATGCAAAAAACCTCTTGGGATTCCTGTTTATGTTATCTGCCAGTCTTTGTTCCAACTCTCTTTTCTGAATCCGTACCAAATACTTAAATTTACGCCTTGCCATACAATATTGGAGCCTATCTGCACTGTGACCTGTTTCTCTAAACCTATGAAAAGCAGCTTGCTTGTAATTTAGAGCGTCTTCGTCTTTAGTTTCCCTGGAGAACCACATTGGCCAAATTTCAGTGTTGACACCCTTTCTCCTAAAAGAAACATGATCCCCAACCGTATTCGCTAGATTTTCCTTATACTCTGACCACTGAAGATTCACATCGCTATTGTCCAATCCAGAAGAAAAAACTGCTTTCAAACTCTGCCTAAGTGCCACAAAGTCAGTATTTCTGAAATTGGGCTCAAACCTAAAATTCTCTAATTTGTGCATATCAAATTTAATCCCAAACCTAATTTAATCCAAACCAATTCTTGCATAGGATTTTGTTTTAAGTATCACGAGTTGCGTGTGTATGAAATTTCAGCATTTTTGTGAATAACCTAATGTTTAATTAAACTCATTTGTACCATTCACAGAAAATTGAATACTGGCAGGATCAAATAACAGAAAAAAATGACAAATGAAGAAGTTTGTGAGTAGAAAAAAGAGATGGAATTATAGTAAATGCAGGGGAAATTTAATCGTAAGGAAACCATTTAACAGTGTAGAAAGCAAATCGAGAATGAAAGTCAGTTAAATATGAGAAAGTGAAAAATGGAAAAAATATCGCAATGAAAAAAATAAGGAACGTAAATTCTGTTAAGACACGGAAAAATCAAACATTGCTGAACGGAAAAATAAGAAATGGAAACTTCGTTCAGCCCCGGGAAATTTATAAACGGAAGAATACAACTACGGATAAATAAGAAATGGAACTACTGTTAAGTCACGGAAAATAATTTAATAAAACGTAATATTTACGGCAACTTTGCTGCCGGTACTTTTTCCGTTATTTTCAGGAAATTTTTTTAACAGTGCACCCGCCATTAATAAAAAAAAATATAGAGAGTGCTTCAAAGCAATTGGTTTAATTCCCCTTCATTCATGGTTCTTCACCCTCTAAAGGCTACCTTTAGCTTTGTAGTGGACGAAGGGCTCTAAAATTCCAGTTCTGATTGCCTAAGATATAGGCCTGTGCAAATGTATTAATTCGCAATTGGTTGAATATAGAAAACAAATTACCCTTTTAAGCGATTTTTGTCGTTTTCGCCCCACTGTGCGTCGGTTAGAGGGGACCATACGCCCTACTAACACATTTTTTGTTCAATTTTGCAACCGCTGTTTCATGCCATCCGACTCTAACGAGCGTTATTTATGATGATGCATGTATATTTTAAATTTTGGGGAGTTAATTGTTTTGTATTGTTTCAATGTATGACGTACAATATTTCATTAAAATCGGTCCAGTAGTTTCGGAGATAATTGACCAAATCTGAAAATTCTCTTAATTTCTTACATCAGTGTAATTTAAAAGAATGAAATATTTTGTATGCATTTCTTAATAATCTAGGAGAGATATTATGAAGTATAAAAAGCAGGTTTATCTGACCTCATATATCTAAAATAAAACTGATAATTTTTAATGTTTTTTAAAATGCTGCAATAACTTTTACAAATGAATGCTTCAATAAAACTGCAATCACTTAATCATTTCCAGTTTTGTCCACCACAATACACTGTAAAAAAAATCCGTAAAATTTACAGAAAAAAACTGTCAGCCAGGACGCCAGTTTTCTTCCGTTTATTTTACAGAAATCTTCCGTATTTTTATTATTTATTCAAGCTGATTTATTATTTTATGAAGATTAAAAAATGAAACTATACTTTCATAAATCCATTTCAATATTTACTATACTACTACGAAATACATGTATACAAAGGTAAATTTCCGAATATGCCTCTGTAACAGATGCCAAAAAAACATAATAATAAAATATTGATTAGGATGCAATGAAATGGAAGTTGCAAACGATTTAAGACTTACTCGCTTTAAATAAAATATAAGATCAAAAACTCGAGCACGAGAACCAAAATCCAAACACGCGGGCGAAATTTCGAAGATTCGAAGAAAAACAAAGTATAACCGGTTACAGATTCAAAAAAACAGAGAAATCCTGTATTTTATTACGGACAGTTTTTTTCTGTAAAAAATACGGATAACTTCTTCAAAATTTACAGTTTCTTTTTACAGTGTACTCGGACATATACGATATGCCTGTACAGTAAAAAACATTCACTGATTATTTCTGTGAAACGTTTCAGGAATTTCCAGGCTTTTACCAAAATTCCTGTGAAAACTTAGTATATTTTCCAAAATGTTTCCTAAATCACTATAAATTGCACGAAGTCTGTTTTCTCTATGTAATGAGACAAATTTTCATCTAAAGGTTTAAAGAATATTTGAGTGTGTTTCCTAAGTGTATCGGCTTCGGTTCGATTACGGTCCATCAAGATTGACTACGTTCACAATGGGAGCGAATGAGTCTCTGACTTAAAGCCTTCTAAGAATTTCAGGCAAATGAGATGGTTGGTGCTTATTTGCAGTTATATTTTAGCCTCGACTATGGCTAAGCCAAAAATGCTTTTAGAAAATGAATGGTACTTCTTTTAAAATCGAGAAAGCGAAAATCTGTTACTAAAAGATTACCGTAAAATGGTACTACTTTGTGCCAAGGGTGGCAACAATGGACAACTATTGCCTAGGTGATGATTTTGCTGTCTAGTGGTCTCTTTTTCAAACTGACGAGCTCCAAAAAAAAATCATCAAGTAGTATAACCATTTAGGTAGTTCAAGACGCTTTATCAGAGATTGCCATCGTTTTTGTATGCCTTAGATAAATTAGTCGTTCTTAGTGCGTGATTCCACTCACTCGTGGAAGTGCCAAAATTCTCCTTTGGGCAGACCACTTATACTGTTTTTCCAAGATCTGGTAAGTTCAGATTTGCTTTACTACTTTGTCAGTTGTGAATTAAACCGCTTGTTGACTTAAAAGGTTTCATAGTTTTCACAAGCTCTCAACATTTATCGAAGATGAGAATGTTGGGGGTATAACAATGAGCCACCTATTTTTCACAAATTTCAGTGGCTTGGAGCTTCATTTTATTCTCTGTAAGGATGCTTTCGTTCTATTTTGTGTTATTTATTATAAGTGATGGCAAGAAAAGACAGAAGAAAGCTTGGGGGTCACCCTATTGCCCGTATTCATATGAGTTTTTTCAGGTACTGACTGAAATTTTGGACCAAATATAATCTGATTAAATTTTTAAAAAATATTTATTTTGATGAGATTTCGAATGTGAAATGCAATTTCACATTTCAGTTTTCAAAATTTTTGCCGATCTCGTTTAAAAACTTGTCGGACCTACGTATTTTCTGAGACCTAAATATAAGTACCTAGCCTTTAATTGGTGAGATTTATTTTAGTTTACAAATGTTTTTATGTCAAAAACTGGGCAGATAATAAAGAACATTACCTACATTTACAATATTGAACTTTATCAATCACTCGAGACAAGTGATGATTAACCATTTAAATATTGAAAAAAAAGGGTAAACGAGGGTAAAAAATTCTTTCCAGATGAGGGCAACTTGTAGCCTCAGACAACAATTGGCCAGCTCAAGTTTTCAATGTGCTTTCTAGGTTAAAATGATGTGGCCCATAGTTATACCCCGTAGGGGCACAACTATAGGCCCACGGAGAAAAAATTTCTTTCCTCTTCTTTCCAACTGAGATTTTTTTAAACATTTCATTTGAAAGGCGAGATGTAAAGCTTCCATTGCTAAAGTCCTCAAATTTCTATATCAAAGATGTACACGGAATTTTCATTGAAAACATCAAAAAATGGCACAAAATTCGACCATTTTACGGTATTTTCGCGTTTTGTCTAAAGGTTTCAGAAACATGACTGGCATCGCCACCTTGCCTACCGAGAATCCCTTAAAAAGAACAGTCCGACTTATGCGACATTTTGATTCCAAGACAGCTTTTAGACCAAGAGCTGACCCCCCAAAACACGATTTATCTCTTTTATGGCTTGTGGCCGGTTAAAATAATAAAAAAATGCAATTTAAAAACTTTGGCTCGAATCCCCCCCACTAATTTAGGGTCACACGTCTGCGTGGGTGGATGAAAGGTCAAAAAAATGAAAAATATCAAAGTGATGAGTTAAATGGCTAAAAACTATATAATAACATTAAATTAATAAGAAAAAACACGTAGCGAATTCCCCCCCCCCCAGCTATATTGGGGCGAACGTGGTGCCCCCCAGGGGTAAAGTATCGATTATTAAACTTAAAAAAAATGATCACTTTCGTGGGGGGGAATTTTACAGAGTATTAGTTTCATTATTTTGATTGCCAAAAAAAATTTCCCCCCCCCCAGTAACTATGGGTCAATTTGTCAAAAAAAATTTTTTTTGTTCCTCTTTATTTGGTCCAAGTCGAGTATTATTCGAACTTACGCATGACTGTTTAAGTTGCAAAAAAAACCCCAAAGTTTGAACGTTTTTTCATTAAAAAAAACTCGTAGCAATCCCCCCCACACCTATGAAGGGGGTTGCTACGCGGTGCGCAGTTTTACAACGTGGTGCCCCCCCCCCCCAGGGGTGAATTGTCGATTGATTAAATTAAAAATAAATGATCACTTTCGTGGAGGGAATTTTACAGAGTATACATTTAATTGTTTTAATTGCAAAACAAAATCTCTCCTCCCCAGCAATTATAAGTCTACTAGCTGCATTGCCAGGCGTTGCACGGTCTACCTCAAAAATGTACGTGTATTCGGCGTTCCAAGCATTTTATACAATTATATAAATTTTCCCGCTTTCATTACATTTCTTATTGCTGCTCCACTCCTATTAGTCAAAGCGCAATGTTATATAGCCTTCTCAATAAATGGACTATTCAACACAAAATGAATTTTTTCAGTTCGAACCCTTCGTCCCTGTAGACCAAGAGCTGAGCCCCCAAAACACGATTTATCTGTTTTATGGCGGGTGGCCGGTTAAAATAATAAAAAAATGTGATTAAAAATTTTTGGCTCTAATCCCCCCCCCCCTCCGCCCACTATTTTCGGGTCACACGCTGCATGGGTGGATGAAAGGTCAAAATAAAAGAAAAATATTAACATAAGTGAAATGGCTAAAAATTATATAATAACATTAAATTAATTAAAAAAAACCACGTAGCAAATCTCCCCTCCAGCTATGTTGGGGTGAATGTGGGAGCCCTCTCCCCCCCCCCCAGAAGTGAATATCGATTGTTAAAATTAAAAAAAAAAATCACTTTCGTAGGGTTGGGGATGGGGAACTTTACAGGGTATTTGTTTCATTATTTTGATTTCCAAAAAATCTCCCCCCCCCAGTAACTATGGGTAAATTTGTCAAAAAAAAAAGTTTTTTGTTTCTCTTTATTTGGTCCGAGTCCAGTACTATTCGAACTTTCCCATGACCTCTTAAATTGTAAAAAACAATTGCAATTATTTATTCCGTAAAAAAAAAACACGTAGAAAATCCCCCCCCCAGCTATGTTAGGGCGAACTTGTTGCCCCCCCAGGAGTGAATTATCGATTGATTAAATAAATAAAAAAAGATTGCTTTCGTAGAGAGGAGGGATTTTCTCAGAGTTTACATTTGATTGTAGCAGGAAAAAAAAATCCCCCACCCCAAAAAAATGTTTTTAATTTAAATTAGAAATTTTGAAATATTTTTCAAAATGAAAGGAAGCAATTCAGCTTCCGTACATCTGCTTCTACCATTGTGTGCTCAGCATGAAAAGAATGAAGGGGAAAGTATACGCCTGTGATGATTTCTTCTTGCTGTTTCGAGGGCAGTTTCGTCAGTGATCAACTGTAGCCAGCACAGTGAAGTCGTTATAGCTGTTGGTTTTTCTTTTCGGAGCACGCTGTACCGCATCCTTAAACTGAAAACGTAAAAAAAATCCTTTTTTCAAAAATATATTTTGATGTTTTTATATTATGAGTGTTTTAAAGGGTAATTTTACGTGTAGCCAGCCACCAGATAAAAGATAATTTAGTATATTATCTCTAGAGTATACATTTAATTGTTTTAATTGCAAAAAAAAAAAAATCTCCCCCTACCCCAGTAATTATGAGTTTATTTCACAAACAAAAGTGATTTTATGTTAAAATTGCAATAACGACTTTTTTACTTGTAAATGTTAATGCGTTAATCCGATGCGTTAAATGAATTTTTAAAATAATAATTTGGAAATTCATATAGATTTATTTACCTTCAGCATATTGGTTGTGATAGTATCTATCTACTTTGATAAAAATGTTCCTGCAATCTCGATGATATAAATCTGCTTCTGTTAAGAACTCGGAAAAATCTAAATCACGGAATTTCAGTTTTCAGTGTTTTCGAATCTTAGAAACTTTTATTCCTTCAAATAAAGTTTCTGTCAAAACATTATCTTTTATCTGGTGGCTGGCTACACTTAAAATTACCCTTTAAAACACTCATAATATAAAAACATCAAAATATATTTTTGAAAAAAGGATTTTTTTTACGTTTTCAGTTTAAGGATGCGGTTACAGCGTGCTCCGAAAAGAAAAACCAACAGCTATAACGACTTCACTGTGTTGGCTACAGTTGATCACTGACGAAACTGCCCTCGAAACAGCAAGAAGAAATCATCACAGGCGTATACTTTCCCCTTCATTCTTTTCATGCTGAGCACACAATGGTAGAAGCAGATGTACGGACGCTGAATTGCTTCCTTTCATTTTGAAAAATATTTCAAAATTTCTAATTTAAATTAAAAACATTTTTTTTTTGGGGGGGGGGGATGTTTTTTCCTGCTACAATCAAATGTAAACTCTGAGAAAATCCCCCCTCTCTACGAAAGTAATCTTTTTTTTTATTTAATCAATCGATAATTCACTCCTGGGGGGGCAACAAGTTCGCCCTAACATAGCTGGGGGGGGGGGGATTTTCTACGTGTTTTTTTTTACGGAATAAATAATTGCAATTCTTTTTTACAATTTAAGAGGTCATGAGAAAGTTCGAATAGTACTGGACTCGGACCAAATAAAGAGAAACAAAAAAACTTTTTTTTTGGAAAAATTTACCCATAGTTACTGGGGGGGGGGCTATTTTTTGGAAATCAAAATAATGAAACAAATACCCTGTAAAGTTCCCCATCCCCAAACCAATTTTAACAATCGATATTCACTTCTGGGGGGGGGGGGGGCTCCCACATTCGCCCCAACATAGCTGGAGGGGAGATTTGCTACGTGGTTTTTTTTAATTAATTTAATGTTATTATATAATTTTTAGCCATTTCACTTATGTTAATATTTTTCTTTTATTTTGACCTTTCATCCACCCATGCAGCGTGTGACCCGAAAATAGTGGGCGGAGGGGGGGGGATTAGAGCCAAAATTTTTAATCACATTTTTTTATTATTTTAACCGGCCACCCGCCATAAAACAGATAAACCGTGTTTTGGAGGCTCAGCTCTTGGTCTACAGGGACGACGGGTTCGAACTGAAAAATTCATTTTGTGTTGAATAGTCCATTTATTGAGAAGGCTATATAACATTGCGCTTTGACTAATAGGAGTGGAGCAGCAATAAGAAATGTAATGAAAGCGGGAAAATTTATATAATTGTATAAAATGCTTGGAACGCCGAATACACGTACATTTTTGAGGTAGACCGTGCAACGCCTGGCAATGCAGCTAGTAGACTTATAATTGCTGGGGAGGAGAGATTTTGTTTTGCAATTAAAACAATTAAATGTATACTCTGTAAAATTCCCTCCACGAAAGTGATCATTTATTTTTAATTTAATCAATCGACAATTCACCCCTGGGAGGGGGGGCACCACGTTGTAAAACTGCGCACCGCGTAGCAACCCCCTCCATAGGTGTGGGGGGGGGGATTGCTACGAGTTTTTTTTAATGAAAAAACGTTCAAAAACTTTGGGGGGTTTTTTTGCAACTTAAACAGTCATGCGTAAGTTCGAATAATACTCGACTTGGACCAAATAAAGAGGAACAAAAAAAAATTTTTTTGACAAATTGACCCATAGTTACTGGGGGGGGGGGAATTTTTTTTTGGCAATCAAAATAATGAAACTAATACTCTGTAAAATTCCCCCCCCCCACGAAAGTGATCATTTTTTTTAAGTTTAATAATCGATACTTTACCCCTGGGGGGCACCACGTTCGCCCCAATATAGCTGGGGGGGGGGACATTCGCTACGTGTTTTTTCTTATTAATTTAATGTTATTATATAGTTTTTTAGCCATTTAACTCATCACTTTGATATTTTTCATTTTTTTGACCCTTCGTCCACCCACGCAGCCGTGTGACCCAAAATTAGTGGGGGGGATTCGAGCCAAAGTTTTAAGTTGCATTTTTTATTATTTTAACCGGCCACAAGCCATAAAAGAGATAAATCGCGTTTTCGGGGGGTCAGCTCTTGGTCTATTTGGAGTCAACCTCGTTTCTAGTATTTATAAATACGTTATAATATTGCTGGTTGCTATATCGTTAAACAATTGATGATAAGTTGACAAAAATGTCACTTAAGGGAAATCTAAAACTTAGTTCACAAATTCAGCAAAAATGTATCAGGAGATGTTTACAGCAATGAATTTCAATTTCACACCTTGTTTTTAATTTGTATTAATTAAATCTTCTTTCTTTACATAATAAAATAATGAAACATCAATCAGGCAACACATCTAAAGCATGGACGCCAGCTTTCTTCATTGAGGCTTTTTTACAAATACTAACTTTGTCCCCCAGGATTTTGGAACCAACTGTCTGATGAGTCAGTTCCCTTTATATAGTGGCCTTATGTCTACTGTCCCAGAGCAAGGAGAAGGAATGGCTATCTATCAAACGTGTTTTGCATTTGGTGCTTTTACTAAATTTTATTGTGAAATGAATTTATATTGCAGCTCTGGTTAGTTGAGCTCTGACCCTGACTATGTTTACCTGTTTTAGGGGGAGTTTAGTGAAAAATAGACGCGTTATTGGCTCGGATTTTAGTTGGAATATTTTTGAAAATCTACTAAGAAAGTTTCTCAACTAAACTTAACGCCAATTACCCCTCCCTATTTTCCGAAATAAAGGTTAAACATTGTCTGAGTCGGAGCTAAACTTTTCAGAGTCGCACAATACTGCTTTATAGTTTAAATACAGGGTGTCCTGAAAAAGAATGAAAATAAATAACTGACTGAAAAAAAAATAAAACAATATTTTCAAACAATCGTCGGCTCTAATCCCATGTCGTAATCGGAGGAAAAATCGGTGAATTTCAATTCTTATTTTTTGACTTACCGGCTTACTATGTGCAGCGCCATCTATTCAAACATTTTTGAACTAAAATTTGGAACTCTGAGGGGGAAAAAATAGGGCCCACCACATGAACTTTCTGCAAGGATTTGTTTTTTATCAATAACCGTTCTCGTGTTAAAAATTTTTGAAAACAGTCAGTGTTTTTCAAGACACCCTGTACTTGCGCTGTTTTGAACATTTAGCGTAACTATATTCTTTCAGCTCTTATTTATTCTGTGTCTTCACCTATAGGTACATTGTTTTATTTTTTGTGAACTTTCGTTTGGAGGTTAGTACTAGGATGCCCTCCGATCGAACAAAAGACGACAGAGTTAATAAATACTCTAAGTTAATCTTTAAACTGGTAGCTAAAAATATTTTTCGCACCAATTAGGTGTCTGCTTTAACGCAACTTGAAGCAATTCGGGAATCGTTTTTTGCAAAATACTTTACTCTTTACAGGAAATAGGTGAAAACCTGTAAAATCCCGCTTAGTTCCACGGAAATAATTAGTAACGTTTCGGAATTTTTTTTTCCGTGTAAGACACCTCAAAATTCGCCGGTTATTATTTGACAAAAATAACTTTTATTTGATAAGTATATAGTAGAATAGGATTGGTTTAAATTTTAATACCTAATCGAACGTTTTTAATTTTTGTAAGTTCTACTTTTTCCCCGATTGGCTTAAAATTTTAAGCAAACATTTATGATATCAATGCTCACTTATAAAAAAATAAAATGTGCCCTGATGTCTTACCTCTGATCTCGTCTAGAGCTGCTAATGGATTGGATGTTTCAGTGTTGAGCTGCTAGAGTTACCACAGCAAAGTTTTGGATTTCACCAAATTTGCCGAAAACAATATTTTATTTTAAAACAATTCACTTGCAGCTAATAATTGCTTATAGTGAACATACGCGATAACTCGCCAGAAAGGAGAACTACTCAAACACGCACTATGATCCAAAATGGCTAACCTTAAGCTGATGCGTCGGTTCGTATATATAGGGGCCTTAGTTCACTCGTCCGACTCTAATTAAATAAATTACTTTGACCCACGAGGTTGATTTGGACAAATTTCACAAAAATTTTAATTTTTCGATTAGTTTTATTTGTTATTGGGTCTTGAAAAACTTTCCATAAATTTTATTCCTTTTTTGAGAATTGTATTTGCGTGGACAGTAAAGTTTTTTTTTTGGCACGGTAAAAATGAATCCAAAATTGGCGACGGGGCACATTTACGCATTTTCATCGGGGCACATTTACGCACGTTCTTACTGTGGCTATTACTACTCTGTTTTACTTCTAAATGGGACACGGACGCTTTTTTTCGCTCTGTACCGCTTAAATAAATCTTTGGTATTTTCAGGTTATTTCGTTTTGAAAATCACCGATCGTTTTAAATTAATTAAAGATTCGTATCTTATAACATACAATCATATAGTGTTGTTTTCATGATTGTTCAGCTTTAACTTTATATATTATTCAGCCTGTAATACATTTTCTTAATTTTAAAGATAGTATGACATTACGTTTAAAACACTAACAGAACCACGTTAGATGTCAAAATAATGAAAATTCCTATCGGTATTCCCGAAGTATTTTCTGCAGTAGGCTTTCCACATCATCACATATGTAGTACCCCCAACTGAGACCATTTGAAAAAGTAAGATCAAAGCATAAGAACTAGAAAAGGAAAAAAAAATAAGGATGCATAAAATCCTAACTGATACTCCGACTGAAGAAGCCCTCAGACAAGAGCAGTTAGGAGCTACAAAGAAAAACAAAACAAAATGGACAGAACAAAACAAAAAGGAAAAATTACTTTAAAACTTACTAGTTTCTATTGAAGCAGGAATAGAAAACATCAAAAAAAAAAAAAGAATGAAATCAAAACCTGCGACATTGAAAAAGTTAATACACTCTGTAAAAAGAAAATTAATAAACGATTCTGTTTACGAAGATGAAAATTGTGCTTACATATATTGTTTCAAAGCACGCAACCAATTGAAAAAAGGTCAAGACAGGGTTCCATATCTTAGATGTCAAAACGCAGTCCCATGAAAAGTATGCGAATAGAAATACTTTATTTTTATAAGTAAAATCTAAGAGTAATGAAGAAGATGACCAAATAGTTTCTGTTTTTAATTAGCAATAAGTCCTATGGTTTTATGACTATATAATGTTCTTTAATTAATTATTTGATATTTTCTTATTTTTTAAAGTGTTTTAGGAGAAATAAAATATTTAAATGTGGTTAAATAGGTATCTATTTCACTTACTGCTTGGTATCAATTTTACGATGCGTAAACGTGCCCCACTCGACACATAAACTTGCCCCGTGTTCGGGGCAAGTTTACACAACCAACTTGAACTAAAAAAAAAAAAAAAATATATAGTTAAAAACACAAGCTGAGTAACAATAGAATATACGAGTTTTGACTTCATTAAATGCTTTATAAAACCACAATGTCTAAAATTTCCTAAGGTCAAACAAAAAAATTAGAAAACTCATTGAAAAAAATCCTCGTAAATGTGACTTGATCTGCCTTACTTCAAGTTTTTATTAGATGTTTTATTAAGCACCCTTGAAACAGCTATCTGTAGTTAATTTATGTCTTTTATTAAAGAAATCCCGAAGCTTTAATTTTAATATGGTTTCGGCTTTTCATCGCATTTATTACTTTTTTATTAATTGATAACTACTATTTTTAACTTGTCGGGAAATTAATTGCAGTTTATCTACAGATTTTCTGAAGAACATTTTAAAAATAAATCTGTAGAATATTTGATCATGTTTGAAACACGCTTTTTTCAGAAAATTGGCAGATAAAAAATGCGAAAAATCTGAAGCAAAATTGAGCATATTTGGAACATGCTTTTTTCCAAAATATCTGCGGAAAATTTAAGCATATTTGGAACATACTTTTTTCCAAAATATCTGCGGAAAATTTGAGCATATTTGGAGCATGCTTTCAGCAAAAAAATCTACACTTAAAAACTGCAAGTTTTTTTTTCTTTGCAGATTTTCTGCAGAAAACATGTTCCAAATATGCTCAAATTTTATGCATTTTTTAGAAAGATTTTCTTCAAATTTATTTTAGCTCAAATGTCGCTGTATCACGCGAAGACAAGAAATATTGACCAATTTTCATGAAAATTGGTGAATACACTTCAAAGTTTATATTTTCTTTTGATTAATTAAATTAGAAAGGACTTCTTTTCTCATGAAATGAAGGAACCACATTGCACTGCAAGTTTATTTTACAGTAAAACTATAGAAACATTTCTGCACATTAAAAAAAATAGCTATCGATAAGTCGCTTTTATCACGCGTGCCAAATCGTGATTTCATCATTTGGAAATGAATTTATTCATCTTTGATCGAAGAAACTTGCACAGATACAGTAAAAAATAATCGTGCTCTTTTTCTCGCATCATTCAAAACAATTTCAAGAACAACTAGTAGAACAGGATTTTTTTTTTTAAATAGTGAAATTTTTTGTGGAGGGACTAGAGAATAATAGAGCCCTGAAGTTTTTGTTTTACAAAGCATATAAACTTAACCATATAATTTATCAAATATTGGGCGTTTTTTTTTTTTTTTTTTTTTTTTTTTTTTTTTTTTTTTTTGATGACATGTGCATCAGTTGAAACAAAAAGTGGATTAATTTTAGGATTGTTTTAAACATTCTTTCTCTATATTCTTTAAAGTGGCACAAAATGCGATGGCTTTGGAATAAAAATTATATTACCTTTAGGGTTATCCTTGTCGAAATTTGTTTAAATAAAAACTGCAATCGATAAAAATCAAACCCTTTTACGTCGGTTGACCGACATTGAAGAAACTTTTCCTGAAAAATATAAGCAAGTAAGACGACATTGCCTTTCAATTCTCCATGAGGCAGCCCAAGAGTAAAAAAGCAAGTGATTAGGCACCATTTTCCAGATTTATCTTGATTTGTTTATTAACCTTTTACACTGGAGCATAAAAATACAATGCAGTTGTTTTTATGGTGGCTGAGCAGTTTTCGGAATTTGAAAACTGCTAAAATTATTTTCAAGCTTTCACTTTCTGATTGCTGACTACCATTTTCTAATTTTCTTCTGAGCATCTACAGCTGCACCACAGAGCTGGTTATAAAAATATTCTTCTCCAACTTCATACCCACAATCCTAAATAAATAAATGAAAAAAAATGTTTTGTTAAAACTAAATGTTTTTGTACAAATTTTCAAGAAATAACCGGGCAGTTACTGAAAAAAAAAACAACTCTTAAAAGATAGTGAAGATCAAAACTATGAATTGAGCAAAAAATTTAATTTAAGAGCATTTATGAGCGTTTTTAAGAACACTTAAAAAACATAGTTTTACTTATTTATTAAAAGCACTGCACATTACAGAAAGAATCCAGTTGCAGTGGCAACAATATAAAAAAGCAATTAAAACAAACTATACATTTAGAATATTAAAACATAAATACTTAAAATTGTAAAATAACAAGTTCAAAATATCTAAATCATGACAATGAATGTTAAAAAGTTTGTAAAATTTATAAAGAGAAAAATTATCAACATAGTTCCGTCTGGTAAAAATATTTTTAAAAGAAGAATGACTCCAAAGAGCTCTACTTGGGACAGCAAGTTGTATCAAATTGATGATGTCTGAGCAGTCAATTAAACTATATAGAACCTTTTAGTAAAAAAGGTATGTATCAATTTATGTATCAAATATTCAAGAATAGCTACTTGATGAAACTTTCTAAAATGAATTCTTTAATAATGTAAATATAGCACGTCACTCAATCATTTTCCAGTCAAAGGCATAGATAGGACAGCTGCTGACATGTGCAAGTCATTTGTGGATATTTAACCTTTTAAACCACACGTGGAAAATAATAATAATAAGCCATTAAATGCTGTTTGAATAAAACAATTTTTTTCCCCATATTAATTGAAGCAGTTTTTACTTAAGATAAATAAATACCTTTGTGCTGAAAAGTAAAGTAAGAAATAACAATGTCAAAAAGGACAAATTACAGATTACTGCAGACACGTGTTTCGGCGTAACAGGGAACGACTTTTTAGTGCAAAAAGTATGAGCTTATGTATAGAAAGACATTCGAGAAAAATCTGTAGATATCCGAGGAAAGCTTTTCTCGGATATCGTTTCCTCCATAAGATCATTCCTTTTTGCATTGAAAAAGGCGTGCCCTGTAACGCCGAAACACGTGTCTGCTGCAATCTGCATTTTGTACTTTTTAAAGTTGTTATTTTTTCTTTTACAGTCTTTTCTTGTTTCTTACACTCAAACCATTCAGTAATGCCATTCAATATTCACCATAAATAAATTAATTTCTCTTTTAAGATAGTCGATGAGCAAAATATCTCACGTGTCCCTAAAGGTGGTTCCCATATTTTTTGTCGGAAGACTTCAGAGTTTTCGGTTGCTTACACTACTGATGTTCGCTCTGAAAATGCGCTTTATATTTTCCCGAAAGAAACAAAAACACACTATTTTTTTAAAAGAACGTATTTATTAACGCTGCACTGTTTAAAACATGCTACTACTTTATTTTTTAAATAATTTTTTTCACGTATTTATTTTACCAGATGAGACAGGTATATTATGATCTTTAAAATCAACTGTAAGATGTTAAAAAAGTATGCTTAACATAATTTAACTTTTAACTAATTAAGAGAATATGGACTAGATGCTAGAAAGTTGATGCTAATAAACGGGAAGGTGGGCTCGTTTAGTTCCAGGTGTAACTTTCCGTTATTTCTTTTATGATTAAAAAAGTATGCTAACCTAATTAATTCACAAATTTTAAATGTGAATAATTCGAAATATGTATTCTGATGTGAACACCACACTACTTCCTTTTATATCTATTAAATAATGCTTGATTTTTGAATAACTAAAAAAAACAAGGATATGCTCTAAATATTTTCGACCCCTGATTTATCGCGAACCGATGCAAAAAATTGATTTACATAGATTTATTTTCACAATATCGACAATTTTAACGTGTTTCAATATAGTAAATCGCTAGATATCGCCGATAGCGCAAAGATGACACTAAATTCGGAAAAAAAAAATTTCGCGGAATTTGTCACCGACTTAAATATTTATCGCCATTTTGGTGACGAAACTTGTCAACCAAACGTTTGGCGACATACTGCCAAACTTGCGACCAAAAAACTGCCAAAGTGTGCGACTAAGTGCTTGCAAAATTATAACATGACTTGAATTTACCTTGAAATCAACACTGATTTTCCCAAAAGAGGTTTAAAAATCCCCTTTTAGAGCAGCCGGAATCAACCAAAAGAGGAGATGCACAACTAGACCCTACTAAAAGTCTACATACCAAATATTTCAACCCTCTAAGACAGACCGTTTTTGAGATATGAGAGATACGTACATTCATAGATACATTTGCAAATTTAGACACCACGAGAAAACTTGTGGTAATTAACTCGGGGATAGTCAAAATGGATATTTCGGGCATCCGTAAGTTCTTAGGTATGTCTTTACGTGCGGGCGGGTCCTTTTACATATTTCAGAAATTATTGTTATCGCAAAAAAAAAAAATCCCTTAAACTTAGGCCGAAATATCCATTTTACTCATTTCCGATTTTTGACCCCACCGCATGTAAAGATATACCTAAGAACTTACGGATGCCCGAAATATTAATTTTGACGATCACCGAGTTAATTACCAGAAGTTTTCTCGTGGCGTCTGAATTTGCGAATGTATCTATGAATGTACGTATCTCTCATTTCGCATCTATCTCCATACGGATCTCTTTCTTTACTATGTAAAAGGAAGTAGGAAAATGTGATCGAACAATAGAAAACTATATTGAAAGTGTCTGAAAATAAAAAATTAAAAATGAGAAGAAGTAATGCACGGGATCAAAGATCAAGAAAAATCCACTGAGTAAATAAGTTAAGTGAGCCAAAGGTTGCCATATTTAAGTTCTGATTTTTTTCGTAAATTTCTAAATAGATGCATTTGGTTGAATTTCTTCATTATGAACTTTACACTTATAAGTAACACATATCAAGTTATTATTATTTTTTTGTTAAGAAAAAATTAAACTGTTTATTGTAATACATCTTCAATGTAGTAGCTTGTGGGTCATGTGTTGACATCCTGTTTAAAACGCTAAAAAAAGAATACATACATCAATAAATATTGGTAAATTATTTTTCCTTCCTGAAAGCAATACAATCCTTATATATTATTTCTGTAGCCTGTTTTTGGTTTCTACGCCAAATTTCCCTCAATTCTTGATCGATTTCTTTGATTTACGGCTTATTTTATAGCTTATGGTGCTGGCTACTGACGAAAAATAGACCCAAGGTCTGAAAATTGTTTCTTTTAGCCGAAAAACCTGTTTTAAAGAACCAGAATAAGGTTTTCGGTCAAACTTATAACTTTAATTTGCGCTATGACCGACAGAGCTGAGTAGCTTGATCGGCAGAGCGTTCTCTTCGTAACCAGGAGATTACGTGTTCGGGCCCACGTCCAAACAATCTGCAACAAAAAAAAATAGAGAAACATCGCGCATTACATGAACACTGATTTAAATGGATAACAACTGTGAGGGAATAGAATAAATGAGAAGGAAATGCTCCTTGCTGATATGAAAACATTCAGTGATTTTCTGCTAAATAACTTCGAAATTGCACGTGTTTTTTTTTTTTTTTTTTTTTTTGAAGCTTTGGCTCTGGAAAGAAAATTAAAGCATAATGTGAGCGAAAATATAAGTAACAGGTTTAAGATTTCAGACAACAATAGAATTGTTTTTTGTTCAGAAAAAAAATAATAAATCGTATATTGAAATATATATTCTTCTAATGAGTTTTTGACTCTTTGTACAAATAAATAAAATACTATCTCAATTTGAAGGGTAAAATATATATTTTTTCTTCTTTTTGCTAAAAAACAAATAGCTTATCACATTTTTACTACATTCGAAAGCATAGTTCAATTTATTTTGTATTTTATCCGTGCTGTTAAATGATGAACACGTGCTGCCATCTAAGTTATAACGGTTTAAGCAGCCTGCGATAACAAATTGTAAAAATTTTCAAAAATAAAAACATTTTTCTTCAATATCTTATCTTATATATTAATCCCCTCTCATTTTAAAACTTATCAGGCTGGCCAATGACGAAAAAAAGACTTTCGGTCGAAAATTCAAGTTTTCGAAATCGCCTCTTGCTGTTTCAAAACCTTGATGCTGCCTGTAGTTCTTATGCATTTTTTAAAGCAAAGTTCTAATGCAGTTTTCCATTTTTTACGTCGCTT
The DNA here is from genome assembly GCF_026930045.1 of Uloborus diversus. Classification (NCBI taxonomy): domain Eukaryota; kingdom Metazoa; phylum Arthropoda; class Arachnida; order Araneae; family Uloboridae; genus Uloborus; species Uloborus diversus. The sequence goes on from NC_072738.1 coordinate 98,294,515, forward strand.
TCGGCAAAAAAAAAAAAAAAAAAAAAAAAAAAAAAATAGCCTGTGTGTGTGTTCATATTTTAATAAAGCTTAACAGCACTGGACTTAGTTGTTCGGTTTAATTGATAAGTTTTTTTCGGTAGAGCGTTCGGCTATAAACTATCTGAACTTCGGGCAAGCTTGGGCTGTCCGACATAATATCAAATTTATATTAGTATTACGCATTACATGTGCTCATAACATACACACCTAATAAAATAAATGCAGTGGGAATGCTACTTGGTGTTTCGACTCCTTTATGCAGGCTACAGTTATCATTCGGATAAGTTGATTGTTAATCGAACTGTGTTCTTTGACTACATCCAGACCACTCAACATAATGTAAGCATAAAAAAGTATTAGATTTACCTAAAGAAATCCTTTTTGTGCAGAAAAACATTTTTATTATATGCTAAAATGTAGATGTTTCTAATAGCAGTGTTCGACCTTTTGTACAAATGAAAAAATACTACGCCCGATTAAAACTACGAGTTTCACTCAGTAAACCTTTAATTTTTTATTCGCGCGAATACGATATAAAGCATTAAATGTATTATCAACTTCATTAGCAAGAAATTATTTTCTACTCCTCTGCTTTCTGCTGAAAAAAAAACACATTTTGTCTACGTTCGAAAAATTACACTTAAGAACGGACTCAGTTCAACTGGTTTTGGTTTTGAATTTTAAGTGTTCGATTAAAAGAGAAACATGTGAGGGCATTTAAGCCGTAACGGTTAAAGCAACCTTCTATGTGAAATAGTTCAATATTCAAAGATAAAAACACTTATTTTCAATCAAATTTATTACTTCTCTAGAATGTTTGTTTCAATCGCTACGTGAGATCTTCGTCATTCTTTAATCAAATTCCATGCTTTGCGAATAATTTTAAATCGTATCATGCTGGTTAATGACAAAACACAGATGCATGATCTTATTATTATTATTATTTTTTATTTATTTATTTATTTATTTTTTTTTTGGCAAAAAGCTTTTTTGCTGTTTTTTACTACGCATTCCTTCAATGAATAGCTTTCGAAAAGGAAGGTGCAATTGCTAGGTTTGTTGGGGTGTCGGGCTGTTAGTCAGAATGGCGCCAATTCGAATACGTGCCAATAAATCCTTATATATTATTTCTGTAGCCTGTTTTTGGTTTCTACGCCAAATTTCCCTCAATTCTTGATCGATTTCTTTGATTTACGGCTTATTTTATAGCTTATGGTGCTGGCTACTGACGAAAAATAGACCCAAGGTCTGAAAATTGTTTCTTTTAGCCGAAAAACCTGTTTTAAAGAACCAGAATAAGGTTTTCGGTCAAACTTATAACTTTAATTTGCGCTATGACCGACAGAGCTGAGTAGCTTGATCGGCAGAGCGTTCTCTTCGTAACCAGGAGATTACGTGTTCGGGCCCACGTCCAAACAATCTGCAACAAAAAAAATAGAGAAACATCGCGCATTACATGAACACTGATTTAAATGGATAACAACTGTGAGGGAATAGAATAAATGAGAAGGAAATGCTCCTTGCTGATATGAAAACATTCAGTGATTTTCTGCTAAATAACTTCGAAATTGCACGTGTTTTTTTTTTTTTTTTTTTTTTTTTTTGAAGCTTTGGCTCTGGAAAGAAAATTAAAGCATAATGTGAGCGAAAATATAAGTAACAGGTTTAAGATTTCAGACAACAATAGAATTGTTTTTTGTTCAGAAAAAAAATAATAAATCGTATATTGAAATATATATTCTTCTAATGAGTTTTTGACTCTTTGTACAAATAAATAAAATACTATCTCAATTTGAAGGGTAAAATATATATTTTTTCTTCTTTTTGCTAAAAAACAAATAGCTTATCACATTTTTACTACATTCGAAAGCATAGTTCAATTTATTTTGTATTTTATCCGTGCTGTTAAATGATGAACACGTGCTGCCATCTAAGTTATAACGGTTTAAGCAGCCTGCGATAACAAATTGTAAAAATTTTCAAAAATAAAAACATTTTTCTTCAATATCTTATCTTATATATTAATCCCCTCTCATTTTAAAACTTATCAGGCTGGCCAATGACGAAAAAAAGACTTTCGGTCGAAAATTCAAGTTTTCGAAATCGCCTCTTGCTGTTTCAAAACCTTGATGCTGCCTGTAGTTCTTATGCATTTTTTAAAGCAAAGTTCTAATGCAGTTTTCCATTTTTTACGTCGCTTTCGGCAAAAAAAAAAAAAAAAATAGCCTGTGTGTGTGTTCATATTTTAATAAAGCTTAACAGCACTGGACTTAGTTGTTCGGTTTAATTGATAAGTTTTTTTCGGTAGAGCGTTCGGCTATAAACTATCTGAACTTCGGGCAAGCTTGGGCTGTCCGACATAATATCAAATTTATATTAGTATTACGCATTACATGTGCTCATAACATACACACCTAATAAAATAAATGCAGTGGGAATGCTACTTGGTGTTTCGACTCCTTTATGCAGGCTACAGTTATCATTCGGATAAGTTGATTGTTAATCGAACTGTGTTCTTTGACTACATCCAGACCACTCAACATAATGTAAGCATAAAAAAGTATTAGATTTACCTAAAGAAATCCTTTTTGTGCAGAAAAACATTTTTATTATATGCTAAAATGTAGATGTTTCTAATAGCAGTGTTCGACCTTTTGTACAAATGAAAAAATACTACGCCCGATTAAAACTACGAGTTTCACTCAGTAAACCTTTAATTTTTTATTCGCGCGAATACGATATAAAGCATTAAATGTATTATCAACTTCATTAGCAAGAAATTATTTTCTACTCCTCTGCTTTCTGCTGAAAAAAAAACACATTTTGTCTACGTTCGAAAAATTACACTTAAGAACGGACTCAGTTCAACTGGTTTTGGTTTTGAATTTTAAGTGTTCGATTAAAAGAGAAACATGTGAGGGCATTTAAGCCGTAACGGTTAAAGCAACCTTCTATGTGAAATAGTTCAATATTCAAAGATAAAAACACTTATTTTCAATCAAATTTATTACTTCTCTAGAATGTTTGTTTCAATCGCTACGTGAGATCTTCGTCATTCTTTAATCAAATTCCATGCTTTGCGAATAATTTTAAATCGTATCATGCTGGTTAATGACAAAACACAGATGCATGATCTTATTATTATTATTATTTTTTTTTATTTATTTATTTATTTTTTTTTTTTTGGCAAAAAGCTTTTTTGCTGTTTTTTACTACGCATTCCTTCAATGAATAGCTTTCGAAAAGGAAGGTGCAATTGCTAGGTTTGTTGGGGTGTCGGGCTGTTAGTCAGAATGGCGCCAATTCGAATACGTGCCAATAAATATCTCTTTAATGTTTCTTTTTTTCCCGTCAGATGCTGACATGTGCAGGACTGTATTTGCCACAACCTGTTTTTTCACATGCACAATTATTGCTTTTTCACGAGTCACCACTCAACCACACTTTTAATGACATTTATGTTTGCATTGAAAATATGTACGATTAAAAGGGGAGCTATGATCAAATTATCACAACGTTGTATTTAACGAGGTTTTGTTACTGATGTCTTTAAATTACATGCCTTCTCTTCTGCGCTTACTTTTTTTTCGGTTCTTCGTCATAATGTTCTTCCTTTGAAATTCTTAAAGAGCGAAATGCCTTATGAAACGATTTGAAGCACAGTGCGGAGTTCCGCACGGGTCGACTAGTATCTCTTTAATGTTTCTTTTTTTCCCGTCAGATGCTGACATGTGCAGGACTGTATTTGCCACAACCTGTTTTTTCACATGCACAATTATTGCTTTTTCACGAGTCACCACTCAGCCACACTTTTAATGACATTTATGTTTGCATTGAAAATATGTACGATTAAAAGGGGAGCTATGATCAAATTATCACAACGTTGTATTTAACGAGGTTTTGTTACTGATGTCTTTAAATTACATGCCTTCTCTTCTGCGCTTACTTTTTTTTCGGTTCTTCGTCATAATGTTCTTCCTTTGAAATTCTTAAAGAGCCGAAATGCCTTATGAAACGATTTGAAGCACAGTGCGGAGTTCCGCACGGGTCGACTAGTATTAAATAAATGGAAGGAAAAAAAAAACAATTACAGGGACATAACAAGGAAAAGTTATAATAATTCTCTTTATCAAACCTGCAGTTTCTTGACTTCACACATGTTCCGGAACATTTTTTGAAACGATGTTAACAGAACAGTGTAAATGAAAGTAATTTAATGCAGTGGAGCACCAAAACTCACTTTACAACATAAGTTTACATGCTTTTGTTTTTCTTAGGGTAGCCATCTTGATAACATGCATATGGTCACCATTTGCGCAACATAAAATTGTTATTCCGTTCACTTTATTAGAGTTAAAGTGAATTTAAAGAGACTGCTGTTAAAACGAAAGAAAGAAGAAGACTTATCTTTAGGGTTTGGTGTGGTAAAGTTGTTATAAAATACAGGTTTTTTTAACTTAGGTATATACTAAATACAAGAACTTCTTTTAAAACTTCATTTTTTTTTTTTTTTTTTTTTTTTTGTTATTTTACTTTCCATTAATGAAAGAGCACGCTGCACTGATTTTTCGGAAGAAAAAATTGATTTAAATAGCTTAATGACATTTGCTTTTTTAACCGACTTCAAAAAGGAGGCGGTTATCAGTTCATATATATATATATTTTTTTTTTTTGTCCACTCACAGCGTCTTACCTAGTGAACCAATTTTGAAGATTGTTTTTTAAAAGATAGGGAGTGGCTCAACTTAGGTCCAATTACTTTGTTTGACCATATTTGTTCTTTAAAAAAAAGTTACGTGCAAAAATCAGTAAATTTTATGCAATTTCCTCATTAAATGATTAAAATGATATGAACCCATTGTTATGAAAATTTGGTGCCTTATAACAGTAACATTAGTAGTAAATGTAACGATAATTTTGAAGAAAGGCATCTCTGAAGCAAGCAACAAGTTTCTTCAGTATCATTGCTCCATAGTGGTGGTAAAGCTAACCTTGAAGCGAGGTGATGCAGTGATCAAGATCTGCTTATCCTTCACAATACTACCAGGTTATGTTTGCCTCAACTATACACGATTGCATCACAAGCAGTTGGTATGCTGTGAAATGCAAATGAATTATGGGTATCTAAATGGTTGTATTTAAATTAACAAAAAAACTAGTCGATCCGTGCGGAACTCCGCACTGTGCTTCGTGTCGTTTCATAAGGCATTTCGCTCTTTAACAATTTCAAAGGAAGAACATTATGAAGAAGAACCGAAAAAAAGTAAGCGCAGAAGAGAATTCGTGTAATTCAAAGACATCAGTAACAAAACCTCGTTAAATACAACGTTGTGATAATTTGATCATCGCTCGCCTTTTGGTTGAACGTATTTTCAATGCAAACATAAATATTAAAAGCGTTGCTGAGTAGTGACTCGTGAAAAAGCAATAATTGTGCATGTGAAAAAACAGGCTGTGGCAAATACAGTACTGCCCATGTAAATGACTTGGGGTGGGGTAAATTGGGCATAATTAAAAAAATTGATCTAAAAACATCATAAATAAACGTAATTTTTTAATTCCCTATACATTTGTTCTTTTCATGAAATTACCTTTACTTAAATAAATTTTTGATGTTCAACTATGGTCAAAAGTTGGTTTACCAAATTTTTTTATCATATTTCACTACTGAATTTCATCAATGTGATCAGGAAAGGTGTGACAATTTGCAATGTTTTGTTTCTGTAGGAATATATTAAATATGGTGTTTGAATAATGTCTGAACGACCTAAATTGCACGGTAAAAAATATTACACTTAAATAGAGTTCCGAAAAAATATTTCTTAATTAAAAATCAAAAGAGAAAAAAATGATCAAGTTTTATATGTTTATTTAATGCATGCGAAATACTTCTAGTTCTAAGTTTCTACTTTTTGCTGATACTTAACAGATGATTTTTTTGGAAGGAAGAATGGGGTGGCATCAGGGGCGGACTGGCCAGGTCGGCTAGTCGGGAATCACCGACTGGGCCAACCTAGAAGTGGAACACTTCAAGAAATATTTTTATTGAACTGAGACTTAAAAATTTAAATTCACACCTAACATTTTTTTAAATGTCATTCAGAAAAAAAACATGTAATTTGTTTTCTCTATGTGAAAAAAGCGTTCGGAAACAGGTTTATTCTTATTCAGTAAATTACCGCCCATTAACCAGGGCTAAAGCAGAAATACATGAAATACACCGCCAGCTCAGTCATTTCCAGCCGAGGACTGCAGTCCATTTCATGTGTATTTCATGTATTTCTGCTTTAGCCCTGACTAATGGGCGGTAATTTACTGAATATACCTTGCCTCGCGTTCAAATCTTCGAGTTGAACCGAACCATTGCTTCGGTCACTCGTCTGGTCTGCTAATTCTATATTAGCTACCAGTTTGTTTCGCACTCTTGGCTTCCTTAAGAGGTTTTCCATCTCTAGCTCAGTCACTTTCTTATGCCGGGCTGATGAGTGCTAATAAGCGCGAAACTGCAGTCCTCGGCTGGAAATGACTGAGCTGGCGGTGTATTTCTGCTTTAGCCCCTGGCTAATGGGCGGTAATTTACTGAATATACCTTGCCTCGCGTTCAATCTTCGAGTTGAACCGAACCATTGCTTCGGTCACCTCGTCTGGTCTGCTAATTCTATATTAGCTACCAGTTTGTTTCGCACTCTTGGCTTCCTTAAGAGGTTTTCCATCTCCAGCTCAGTCACTTTCCTATGCCGGGCTCATGAGTGCTAATAAGCACGAAACTGCAGTCCTCGGCTGGAAATGACTGAGCTGGTGGTGTATTTCAGGTTTATTCTTTTTCCATCCTTAGTAGGGACCAAAGTAAATAGCCCCCAAAGTCTGCATGTCCGAATGCTTTCCTCTCATCAACTTTCTCTATATTTTTTAGAGCTTTGGGGGATATCGCTCCCACATTGAGGAAAGGGGAGAGGGTCAGAGAATTTAGGGTCCGACGCGGCCTGAAAACGGGCCCGGGGGTGAAAAAAGGTTAAAATCTTATATTTGTACATCTATTAACAAAAATTGAAGGGGCCTGCACCATTAGACAAAGCGGCCCCGGCCCTGCCATAAGTGCGTGGGTAATGTTTGATCTCTTGATACATATGAGTAGGGGCATACACAAGGGGGGGGGGGGACACCTGTCGGTCCGGTTTCGAGCCTGAAGGAGGCTCGAGATTTTTTAATGAATAGTGAAATCTGTGTACGGAGAAACAAGATGGAGAGGCGCCAGTAAAAGTCATTTGTGTGGGGCCCCAACATTTATGTGCACGCCCCTGGTATTCACTGGTTGTAACCGATTCAACTAAATACTGTCCGTTGGCAGCACTGTAAATTATCTCTATACGAGTGTTTTCATCTCAGAATCGCATACGTGAAAGCAAGCCAGAACTACGATATACTGAATCTGAAAAAGGACAAAATTTCGACTTAGAAGGGAGAGTTCTTAAACTTAAGCGGATTTAGGATTTCAAACGGGGGGGGGGGGGCAAGGTTTTTTTTTTTTTGAGCAACATTAGCTGTTATCAGGATCAGGTTGAGACTTAACAGGGTCCCCTAAGGTATTTCAGGTGTGAGGTCTTTTTGTAGTCCTAAAGTCACCAACAATAGTCTAAAGTCTACAATGGGGTTGTTTTTTCGAAACTTTAAAAACATTTTTCTCTGAAAGAACATGCTTAAAAACATAGGATTTTACCATTATTTAAATAATTTGGCAAAGTTTAATATTTTTTAACAATTATTTTAAATGGTGTAGTTTCATTTTTTTACGCTTCTGAGCATGACTTCACAAGTGATGAAATGCCATTAGCGCAGTTTGCAATCGCCCAATGAGATTGATATGATTTGGCTGAAGTTGATGAGCAATAAGGGCAAAAAATTACGTTTAGGGAACATTTATAGGTCATCCAACTTAAGCCAGGGTCAAGATGAACAGATGTTTATATTGTTAGTGACATTTGTGAGGCAAGGGGTCAGTCATCTTAATGAGAGATTTTAATTTTCCAGGAATTAAATGTAATAATTTTTACTACAGTAATGGCAGAGAAGAGGAATTTTTGAAAGTAATTTTTTGATTGTTTCTTAGATCAAAGTGTAACTCAGGGTACTCGACAGGACGTGATTTTGGTTCTAGTTTTCTGTGACATAGAAGGTTCTCTTCAAGGGTTATGTTTAGGGGAAACACATTGGAGATAGTAACCACAAGAGTATTAGGTTTGGGATTAAATTTTATATGCACAAAATAGAGAATTTTAGATTTGCGCCTAATTTTAGAAATATTGATTTTGTGGCACTTAGGCAGTGTTTGAACGCAGTTTTTTTCTTCCGGATAGGACAATAGAGGACGTGTATCTTCAGTGGGCAAAGTTTAAGGAAAATCAGCGAAAACGGTTGGGGGATAATGTTCCCTTTAGGAGGAAGGGTGTCAATAGAAAAATTTGGCCGATGTGGTTCTCCAGGGAAACTAAAAACGCTCTAAACTACAAGCAAGCCGCTTTTCATAGGTTTAAAGAAACTGGTCACTGTGCAGATATGCTCCAATATTGTAAGGCAAGACGTAAATTTAAGTATTTGGTACGGATTCAGAAAAGAAAGTTGGAGCAAAAACTAGCAGATAACATAGACAGGAATCCTAAGAGGTTTTTTGCATACGCTAATTCGGGGAAAGTTCGAAAAAGTCATATTGGACCACTGGTTGATGAGCACGGTATTTTAATACAGGACGACACTGATATTGCTAATGTTCTTAACAACTTTTTTTCGAGTGTTTTTAACGACAACTGTATCTCAACAGTTGATACCAGCAAGACACAAGCTATAGTACAGCTTGAGGATTTTGTATTTTCCAGTGATGACGTTTTACTTCATTTGAAAAAAAAATAAAAAGACTAAGGCTACAGGACCATATAATATTTATCCAAAAATTTTAGTTGAATGTGCAGAGGAATTAGCAGATGTAATTGTAAATATTTTCAATGTTTCTTATAACTCGGGGACAGTGCTAGAGGAAGGTGGCAAACATTAAACCGCTCTTCAAGAAAGGATCTAAAGGGAGTGCGGAAAACTATAGACCTGTGAGTCTAACTTCAGTAGTTTGCAAAACTTTTAAAACATTGATAAATATTAAGATAGTAAATTTTTTAGAGACGAAGCAAGTCAGCCGCAAGAAGATCTAGATCATATTACGGAGTGGGCTGATAAATGGGGGTATGGCTGTTAATGTTGGGAAATATCAAGTGCTACATTTGGGGACATGGAAATAAGTGTACAAGTTATTATTTGCAAGGTTCAGTCATTACTCAGGCAGAAAAATTTACTGATCTAGGCGTCTTAATAAGTCAGGATTTAAAGTTTAGTCAACAGTGCAGCATAGCTAGTAACAAAGCCAATAAGATGCTTGGGTTTATCAATAAATCTATTTCAAACAAATCTACAGAAGTTCTTTTGCCCTTATACAGAAGTTTGGGTAAGACCTCATTTGGAGTACGCTGTTCAGTTTTGGTCTCCTTATCTTAAGAAAGCTATTATTGTATTGGAAAGCGTTCAAAGGTTGGGCTACAAGGCTAATAAATGGACTTTCCTCATTTAGACTATGATTCCAGGCTTAAAATGCTAAAAATGAACAGTCTTGATCAAAGAAGAAACCGAGGGGAAGTGATTCAGGTGTTTAAATTTATTAAAATGAAAGATGTGATGGGACTAATGTTTAGCACTGAAAACAGGACAAGGGGTCATTGTTTTAAGTTATTTAAGTCTCAGGCTAACATGGATATAAGGAAAAATTATTATTTTAGCAGGGGTAGTGGAACCTTGGAACTGCTTACCGGAAGAGGTGGTAATGAGCAAGGGAGTAGATTGTTTTAAGGGGGCCATTGATTTCCACTGGGGATTGTAAATTTTCTGGAACCAGCCTAGCTGGGCCCAGAGCCTGTTACGGGTCGTCACTTTTGTATTTGTATATGTATTTAATTCGCTTCTTTTCTCACATGTACTGGCAACGATATGGTTGATAGCAAGCGTAGAGCAGAATATTTATTTTGCTTCTGAATTATCATAACCTGGAAACGTGGTAGACAGCAAGCGTAAGCATTCAGGGCGCCAATGGAGATGCGCCAAAGTCTATCAGCTGTGACGTCATAAAGACCACGCCTCATTTTCAAAATCGGACGTTTCAAAAATTAATTAAAAATTAAGGGTTGAGAAAATGAAAGATTTTTCTCGCTCCATGTTTTTTTTTTTTTTTTTTTTGCTTATTCTATCAATTTTAGTGACTAAAAGTAGTACTTTTGACTGAAGGAAACAATCCCATTGAGGACCTTGATGCAAGAACCAGTTACGTCCAAACTTTTCCCTTTTTTTTAAGTTCAATTTTTGCGTGGGGAGAATATTGATATTCCGATATATTAGTGCAAAAACGAGACACAAATATAAGACCATACCTCTGCTTTGTAGTAAATAATGTGGGAACGATATTAGCCTTTCTATCGGACACTGATGTTATTTGTTGGTCTTACCGAAAATGATTGAGCCTGGATTTACCTGGTTCTTGGATCAAGTCCCCGTATTTGAGATTTTCAGATTTAAATATTGAAAAATTGCCAGACAGTCTTAAAACCTTCGCCAGTTCCTTAAAATTACAAAACGTAGCTTAAAATTTCATGATAGAAATTTCCATGGGAGAGCTCCGTAGCCCTTTTTTCTGCACTGTAGCCTAAAATTGATTTCAGTTTCAGAAAAACTACCCAGAAGGAACTAGTGTTTTCCTCAGACCAAAAAAGGGCATTGCGCGTTCTGATAAAAGGGTACTTTTCAAGAGAAATTTTGTCAAATAAAAAAGGTGCTTCTTTTACTTTTTGGTATAGGTGCTACAAAGTTCAAGTGTTTTCGATAGTAATTATTTTTAAATTTTTAAGAAGCTTTTTGATGTTTAGTTTTAAAGGTAATGCAAAAAACATTCGGATATATTCGAGTCATATTCTTATGGATAAGTGATTGAAACGAGGGAGTGACGTTTCAAGGACAGGCTTGTGTGAATCTTTACCTTTTGGAAAAAAATTCGCTTTTGGTGAAGTTTTGCTTAAACTTTTAAGGGGAAAGGAGGGTTGATTAAGTTTAGGGTCGAAGGTTAGCTTAAAAGAGGTAAGGCACGACACCCTCCAAAAAAAAATCTTAGGGGAAACACTCGGGAAAACTGTCCTTTTTCCTTTAATATTCCCCAACATATTATAAGACTATGTTTTTGAATTTTCAATGTCGGCAGTGTCGCCGGATTCCCTGTGGTAACTGAATTGTAGTTTAAAATTGGGTCAAATATACTTCAGTTTTAAATGCTTCCAAATGAGATCACTGAGTTTTCTACTCTCTCAAACGTGACCAAAGATATTTTTGTGTTTTTTAATAGTTCAAAGTCGAAACGTTTTCGTAGAGCGCTCCCGATGCTTCCCTGTTCTATTAATTTTACCAAGGGTAGCCAAAAAATTACATTTCTAAAACTTAACATTTCGGAGAAATTTTGGGAAGAGCCTCCGACATTCTATTGTAAACAAAGATAGACTTAAATAGACTTCAAGTTGGGGGGGGGGGAATACTAAATAAAAAGACAAAATCGTGGGGGGAAACCCCTTTTTTTTCCTCTCGTCTAACGTTACCGAAAATTGTAAAATTGCGGTTTTTGACATCAACTTTGAAAATATCGCTTGGAAGGGAGCTATAGAACCCCTTCTCCCGGTTCTTCTATCCTTAGGCCTATATAGATCAACCAATTTCGAAAACTTTCCGGGTGAATAACCTGATTCCTCACTTTCCTCATGTCCTTCCGATGTTGTCCGTATAGAAGAATAAAGATGTGCTTTTTCAGACTTATGATCATAAGCAGGCCCGATTAAGATAGCAGGGAGCCCTAGGCAAATTGATTTTTCGGGGCCCCTTTGTAGTTAATCCTCACCAAGTGATAGGAACAGGCGGCCCTGGGGCTATGCAATCTATACAATTTTAACCATTGGCGAAAACAGTTTAGGTTATTTGTGTGTCCCTAAAAATTGGAGCCCTATGCCACGGCCTAGTTGGCCTATTCAGCAATCAGGCCCTGACCATTAGTATCTTTCTTTCAGGGTACATAAAAAAATGTGTCAGTGGTAGCTTTATTTTACGTTTCACAATTTTCTTTTTTTAGAAATTTAAGATTTGATTTAGAAACTTAAAGGAAACTAGGAACTAGCGGTAGTTTAATGTCTTAGCTTGACTCGGAAGAATCGAGATCCGGTACTATTTGATTTAACTTTTTTAATTTCCAGAGAAGGGCCAAAATACTCTTTTGCCGACTGGGCCAAAGTCAGCGAGCCCGCCCCTGAGTGGCATAAAACTTTCTACTAGAATAAATTAAAAACTAGCGTCGCAAAAAAAATTCTACGATTTTTTTTTCCAAATAGTATAGGATTACAATCTTGCTTTAATTCAATCGATGTGCTATATCACATATAAACTCAGATGTATTTAGATCAATTTACCTCAAAAACAGTAAATGGTTATTGAATTTAAAATTTAACTGATAGCTGCTTTATAAGTGAAGATTAAATGATTTTAGATGAAAGGACTGAAGCGTATATGTTAAGCTTAAGCTATAACCACTTTTCCTTATGTTACTTAAGTTGTTCTAAAATATATAATATAAAATAAATCCAGTTTAGCTGTTTATGCAGGACGTGTTCTGGAAACATCCGGAAAGCTACCAGCTCAATCAATCTGTTAAAGATTTTCCGAACAAAATTTTACAAAGAAGGTAAAAGAGGTGTTCATACTTTTTAATGTTTCATGCACACACAAAAAGAATTTTTTCTCGTAAAAAAAATACTGCCAGTTTTTGAATCCAGAATATAGATCTGAATTGATGAAATCTAGAATAAAAAAAAATTACTCTCATTCTCTTATTTATTTCGAAAATATAGCTCCCAATTTGAATTATGACCACTGGACAGATACAAGGGAGGTGCGATGGATCCGAACCCCCCCCCCCCCTTGAGGTACCATATCGGCAATTTTACGACACTGGAGTTCCAAAAGTGTTTTTTGACAATTTTTCATAAATTTAAGGGAACTCTCAAAGAAAAATGTACCGGAGTTGAAGTCTTAAGAATTCAATTACTAACCATCTTAGATAACGTAAGGAAAAAGGATGAGGTTCGGAACTCATTACCCAAAAATGTTTGAAATTGGGATTCTAAAATCGGAATTTTACCATCTCTAATGCTAGGGAGACAAGAGGTTCAGGTGGCCTTTAAGGCTCAATTTTAAACCGCCAGCTAATTTTTCTAAACTGTAGTTTCAGAAATGCGAATTAAAAGTATCTTTGATGATGGTAGGAGGAAACATCCTACTGTAAATTTTTCCAAAACTAGTCGACCCGTGCGGAACTCCGCACTGTGCTTCGAATCGTTTCATAAGGCATTTCGCTCTTTAAAAATTTCAAAGGAAGAACATTATGAAGAAGAACCGAAAAAAAGAAAGCGCAGAAGAGAAGTCATGTAATTTAAAGACATCAGTAACAAAACCTCGTTAAATACAAAGTTGTGATAATTTGGCTCACCTTTTGGTCGTACGTATTTTCAATGCAAACATAAATATCATTAAAAGTGTGGCTGAATAGTTACTCGTGAAAAAGCAATAATTGTGCATGTGAAAAAACGGGTTGTGGCAAATACAGTCCTGCCCATGTGAGTATCTGACGGAAAAAAAAGAAACATTAAAGAGATATTTATTGGCACGGATTCGAACTGGGGCCATTCTGATTAACAGCACGACACTCCAACAAACCTAGCAATTGAGCCTTCCTTTTCGAATGCTATTTATTGAAGTAATGCGTAATAAAAAACAGCAAAAAAGCGTTTTGTCGAAAAAAAATAAGATCATGCGTCTATGTTTTGTCATTAGCCAGCATGATACGATTTAAAATTATTCGCAAAGCATGGAATTTAATTAAAGAATGAGGAAGATCTCACGAAGCAATTGAAACAAACATTCTAGAAAAGTAATAAATTCGATTAAAAATAAGTGTTTTTATTTTTGAATATTAAAAAATTTCCCTTAGCAGGCTAATTTAGTCGTTACGGCTTAAATGCCGGCACATGTTTTTCTTTTATTTGAACACTTAAAATTCAAAACGAAAACCAGTTGAACTGAGTCCGTTTTTTAAGTGTAATTTTTCGAACGTAGACAAAATGTTTTTTTTTTTTTCAGCAGAAAGCAGAGGAGTAGAAAATGATTTCTTACAAATGAAGTTGATAATAATTTTAATGCTATATATCGTATTCGCGCGAATAAAAAATTAAAGGTTTACTGGGTGAAACTCGTAGTTTTAATTTGGCGTAGTATTTTTTCATTTTTACAAAAAGTCGAACACTGCTATTAGAAAAATCTACATTTCAGCATACAATGAAAAGGTTTTCCTGTACAAAAAGGATTTCCTTGAGGTAAATCTAATACTTTTTTATGCTTACATTATGTTGAGTGGTCTGGATGTAGTCAAAGCTTAAAAAAAGGGAGAACACCCTTCGATTAAAAGTCAATTTATCCGAATGATAACTGCAGCCTGCATAAAGGAGTCGAAACACCAAGTAGCATTCCCACGGCATTTATTTTATTACGTGTGTATATTGTGAGTATATGTAATGCGTAATACTAATGTAAATTTGATATTATGTCGGACAGCCCAAGCTTGCCCGAAGTTTAGATAGTTTATAGCCGAACGCTCTACCGAAAAAACTTATCAATTTAACCAAACAACTAAAACGAGTGCTTTTAAGCTTTATTAAAATATAAACACCCCCCCCCCCACACACACAAGCCATTTTTTTTTTTTTTTTTTTTTTGCCGAAAGCGACGTAAAAAATTCGAAAACTGAATTAGAATTTTGCTTCAAAAAAAAATTCATATGAACTACAGGTTGCATCAAAGTTTTGAAACAGCAAGGGGCGTTTCCGAAAACTTGATTTTTCGACCGTAAGTCTATTTTTCGTTATTAGCCAACCTGATAAGTTTTAAAATGAGAGGGGAATAGTATATAAGATAAGATATTGAAGAGAAATGTTTTTATTTTTGAGCTTTTTGAATGTAGTAAAAATGTGATAAACTATTTGTTTTTTTTGCAAAAAGAGGAAAATATATATATTTTACCCTTCAAATTGAGGTAGTAATTTTTTTATTTGTACAAAGAGTCACAAACTCATTCGAAGAATATATATTCCAATATAAGATTTATTATTATTTTTCCTGAACAAAAAACAACTCTATTGTAGTCTGAAATCTTAAACCTGTTATTTATATTTTCGCTTACATTATGCTTTAGTTTTTTTTGCCAGAGCCAAAGCTTAAAAAAAGAAACTTACAAATCAGAAGTAATTTGGCACAATGTCACATCAAGTTTTCATAGCAGCAAATAGCGTTTCCTTCACATTTATTCTATTCCCTGATATTTGTTATTCACTAAATTTAGTGCTCATGTAATGCGCGATATTTCTCTAATTTTTTGATGCAGATTGTCCGGACGTGGGAACGAACACGCATTCTCCTGGTTACGAGGAGAACGCTCTGCCGATCAAGCTATTCAGCTCTGTCGGTCTTAGTGCAAGTTATAAATTTAACCAAAAACCTCATTCTGGTTCTTTAAAACAGATTTTTAGGCTGAAAAAAACAAATTTTAGACCGTGGGTCTATTTTTCGTCAGTAGCCAGCACGATAAACTTTAAAATTAGGTGTAAATCAAAGAAATCGAACAAGAATGGAGGAAAATCTGTCGTAGAAACCAAAAACAGGCTATAGAAATAATGTATAAGGATAAAAGTCGAACGCAATTTTGCCCCTCTGTTAAAGAATTCCTAGATCCGTCCTTGTATCCCAGGAAATAAGAGCTACTTTTCAAAAGTCGAATCTTTGCGCATGCGTGGCAAACGATAAAGGTGATCTCCTAAAATTTAACCATTTGCACTGTAGATACACGTTTTACATTGCAGTGGTCTCGTATTTGTGATATTTGTTGTTCTTTAAATCAAAAAAGTTGGATTTTTTATATTTAAATTAGATTTTTTTAAAAATTTAAATCCGACTTTTTTCAAAATCTTCAAACATTTATAGATATTAATTACTTTACATTTTAAAACATAATGTATTTCATTCACTAGATAAAAAAGCAACTTTTTAAACCATTTTCATTTCATGGTAGTAGTTTTTTTTAATAATAGGTAAAAGTAGATCCGGGAGTTTTAATACAAATAAATGATTCAAATCTGTTTTAACTTCACTTAAATATTTCTTCGATTTTATACTTTATAAAATTTTCAACTTACCAGTTCAATAAATATAAATACATACTTCACTACTAATCACTTCATTATTTAAATGATGATGCTTTTCATGTTCACTAAATATCTTTATTACAAGTTTCAAAGATTTTATCGTTAACTCCCCCCCAGCTGCTGTGCCCCCCCCCCCCCCCCCAAGCTACAAACACGAACTGTCTCATTACCGTCACCGATTTTTTTTTTTTTAATTACAGTTGTTAGAACTAAGAGGAATATGAAATATCCCAAAAGAATTTCGCAAGATTTTTTTTATTCAGTTACAGCCTACTGAAACTCTGCACAAAATCGGCCATTTTGGAAAAAATCAGCAAAACACACGGTTTGAATTGGGTACTAGTATTTCAAAAGTATTTAATCTATTTGAACAATTTTTTCTCTTAAAATAAAAAAGGACTCATTTTTTATCTAAACATTGTTTTCGAACATTTAGTTGAGTTTATTGATAAAGAAAAAAAATATTTTTGTGCTGAAAAAAAATGATATTTTTACAGATTTTTTGATTCTCCCCCCCCCCCCCAAATGAAGAAAAAGCTTTTTTTTTACTAAACGGAGGTGACAGTCTAAAGCCCTTATATAAGTTTCGTAACATATTTTATTGGAAATAAATTTGAAAATTTTGAAAATTTAAAAAAAATAACGATTTTTGAAGTGAGATTACTCAAAAACCCAATTAATCTAAAAATTGACTCATTTAAACCCTTTTTAATGCTTAACAAGTGAATATACACCAAATCACGTGTTTTTTCTCAGAAAATGTTTGATGAATTTTTCAAAATAAACTTATCACCCATGGCGTGCATACGAAATCGTCTAATAATTCCATTCACTAAAAGTCTTATACTGGGTGAGTTTGGTCGAATCTGCCATACGAAAGTGTGTGACAGAAGAGCTCAAGCGGACTATAGAACCACCCATTATCGTGTTTACTCCTTAGCCGTAACCAAGTTATGGTAGACATAAAAAAATGAGCGAAAAAACAAAATAATGAGAAAACGATCAATTTTGAAATTCCTGTAGAAACTACACACAAAATAAGTTGGTATTTGGTAAGAGCAGAAGAAATCCTACAAAACGACACTTTTCTCATAAAGGTAGTCGCGTTTTACAGCTTTGAAAGATTGGACACACTCAGATTTGAAATGGTGCCAAAGTTTTCAATCGACAGTTTGAAAAACAACCGTTTAAGCTAGAATCGGTCAAATCTGCCAAAAAAAGGACCCATTTCAATAGCTTTCAGATGATACAACAACAAACACAACAAACCATATTGGGCTTCAAATCAGCAGAAATCCAATCTTTTGTTTGAAAAAGTGTAAAAATCTGCATTCGTTAAAGAAGGAAAACCAGTGTTTTAATTTTGATTTTCACGCAAGCGTGTTGCTTTCTTTGTTTAAGAAAATTATATTTTAATATCAGAATAATATTTTAAACATTTTATTAAGTGAAAAAACACAAGTGATAACTTTAAGTAGAAGTAAAAGAACCATTACTTTCAAGTGCTTTTCACAAAGGAAAAATCAATAATAAAAAAAGTTACACTAACATCAATGAGTACAATTAAACTTTTTTTTAATTTACGATAAATGCTGAAATTGGTCGCCGCCACACCTGATTGCCTTTTGATTGCCCTTGCCTTTTTGCGAACAGAAACAACGTTGCCCTAAGTGAAATTTCATTTTATAGTTTCATTACTGTTCCATAAAGTCGGTTGTTCCTGCAATCTGGCTACTTCTGCTTTGTAAACTTCTTGTTTTAAGAATTTCCAAACAAAGAAATCCAAATGAGTCAGGTCTGGTGGCCTAGGTGGCCAAGGAATGAAGACCGTAAAACCTACCCATTAAGGATACTGTTCAGTCAGAAAGTCCGACATGGCATTTGAGGAATGTGTAGGGGCACCATCGTGTTGGAAAATGATTTCCGCTCTCTCCAAACCAGGAAAGGGGTCAGGATCACGGTTCTGCCGATGTTGAGGAGTATGTGCTGCACCGAGTAGTGGAAAACCCAAGTGTGAGTTCCGCACGACTGCTAGTGAAGGTGAACTTTCACAAAGTAAAATTATGAAAACATTGCACCAAAAGAAGTATCACCCTTACCATTTCACAATAGTACAAGAATTGCGCAATTCAGATTTAGAAAAACGGTTATTATTTTGTACATGGCTACCAGTCCGAGACATTGAAGAAGACCATTTTCTAAGAAACATATTGTGGACTGTTGAGTCGTTGTTCACTAGAGGGGGCATCATAAATTTGCGTAACTGGGACCAATATGCTGAACATAATCATTTTTTAACCCAAAGTTCATGGTTTTTAACTTGATTCAGCTTATACGTTTGGTTTGGCGTAATCGGAGATCATTTGATTGGTCCGTATGTATTTCGAAGTAGCCTAACAGGAAACACATATTTAGAGTTCATTCAACATCATTTGCCTAGCTTACTAGATGCGATACCTGTTTCAGAGAGAGCGGAAATCATTTTCCACCACGATGGAGCCCCTACACATTCTTCAAATGCCATTCCAGTTTTTCTGACTGAACAGTATCCCCAATGGTTTGTTTGTATGGTCCTCATTCCTTGGGCACCTAGACCACCAGACAGGACTGCAGTGGATTTCTTTGTTTGGGGATTCTTAAAACAAGAAGTTTACGAAGCAGAAGCAGCCAGTTTGCAGGAATTGAACAAATGGCTTGATGGAACAGTAGTTAAACTAAGAAATGGAATTTCACGTAGAGCAAAGATTGTTTCCGTTCGCGAAAGGGCAAGGGTTGTAGCGACAAATTTCAGCATCTATCGTAAATTTTGAAGGTTGTTTAAATGTACTCATTAATGTTAGTTTAACTTTTTATTACTGATTTTTCCTTTGTGAAAAGTACGGGAAAGTAATGCTTATTTTATTTTTACTTATTGTTATCTCTTATTTTTTTTCTTTTAGTAAAATGTTTCAAATATTATTCTGGTATAAAAATATCATTTTCTTAAACAAAGAACGCAACATGCTTACGTGAAAAATTTTAAACAGAAAATTGCGATTCTTCGCTGGTTTTCCTTTTTCAACGAATGCAGATTTTTACACTAATTCAAACAACACTGTAAAAAAATTCTAAAACGTTACTGGGTATTTTCGTGTTACGTTTTGGAATTTTAATGGTTTTTTACCCACTTCCTGTAAAAATCAAGTATCATTGTCAAAAAGTTTCTTGAATTGATACAAGTTGCACGAATGCAAACTTTTCATTGTTGTGAATAATATTGTTAGCTCTCATTCTAAGATTAATTGAGCGTATTTATAAATTGTATCGGCTTCTGTGCAATCACGGCGCGTCCATGCTAGTTAAGCTCCCAAAGGGAGCGAATAAGTATGGACCACGTTGCTTAGCAAGAATTGCAGGCGAGTTAAATTCTCGTAACACCAGCAGTGAGGTGGATCGGGTAAATACCTAGCGGGTAGTTAAATATTTTTTGGATATTTACACGGATATTTACCCAAGGCCTGGGTAAATACCCAAAAACTGGTTATTTTGCAAAAAAATGCAAAAAGTGAACGGGATTTTTTTTAAAATCTAAATATGAAAAGGTTGATAGAACTGATACATACATATGTATTACACAGTTTATAATATTTTTTCTTGAAAGACTTGATGAAATTATGAAAGAAACATATCGTGTGGACCAGAATCTTTCTTTTCAATGTCATATTGGAGAAATATGAGCAATTCAATGATGAACTTCAGGATTTCAAAATCACAATCTAGGCTGGTCATATCCAAAATGAAAAATGAAAAAAGGGATGTTTGGAAGAATAAACTGAGAAGTTATTAAGAGTATGATGTTATTTATTTATTTTATTGCTATTTAAGTGATAACCTGGCAAATATAGAAACAGTTTTCACATTAATAAGCAAAAAAAAAAATATTGTTTTCTGTTGCCTTGCTCATTTGCTTTTGCTCCCCGATACTTCATGATGAAAATTTATTAAAACTATTTTTAATACACGCAATTAGTGATGTAGGGTGGGAAGGTAAATATTTTTTTGGTACTTATCCGAAGGCAGGGTAAATCCCCTAGTAATTTGCGCATTTTGCAACACAATTTTACATGGTATCAAAAAGCGATTTTTTTCTTTTTAAAAACATAAAACCGTAAAATGAAAGATTAAAAATATAAAAAAGTATATATTATAATTTTAATTAAAGGCTTAGTGAAATCTTATCAAGAAAACTGTCAGAATTTAAAATGAACTATTTTAGGCTCAAATTTTCTTCTTTTTAAAATACTGTTTTGGGATTTTATTTTAAGAGTCATTCCATCAGTAACACAGGATTTTTGAGACAATACCAAAATTCCTTCCTGCTGCAAGTGCAGCTATCTATAATTTTTCTTTCCCATTATCAGTTCTTTATCATTTTGAAACAAACCCTCAGCAGTTTCTTTCCTTTAGAATTAATTCAAAAAAAAAATAATAAATAAATAAACATCTTAAAAACACATTTTACTGAAAAAGGATGCAGAATACGCCTGAACACTTGAACTAGGATTAGAGGAAATCTCTGCAAAAGATACAAGTAAATGAATAGTAACAATAAATTGAGCGACATTTCGTTACATTTTGATGTCATGCAGGGATATATTACGCGGTTATAAAAGACTAGGAATTTAAAAAAAATGATGTTTGCTTTTTTTGTAACCAGTTAAGCTTTTTACTTTTGGTTGAAATGGCTTTTTTATATCTGAAATTAGGCTATCAACATTGATTACGCATATCCAACACATTTAATGTGAATATCATATTAGATTGCTAAGTTGCTTCACACAATAATTCTTTAAATATGTGATCAAAATACAATTTTTTTGCAAATATTTATTGTTTTGTATATGGTTATATATATATATATATATATATATATATATATATATATATATATATATATATATATATATATATATATATATATATATATATATATATATATATATATATATATATATATATATATATATATATATATATATACACATAGTGGAATACACACGCATACAGAAAAGTATTTTAGTTGAATATAAATTTTTGAAATAAATTCCCGGGTAAATACCTATTTTGGGTATTTACCCAGGTACATACCCTGGGTATTTACCCCTAAAAATAAATCCCCGGGTATTTTACATCACTAAACACCAGCATTTCTGGCTTAGCTTTGGCCATGTTTGCAATAATGCTCTTGATACTTCCTTGATAAATCAGGAAGATGCCAAGCTATAATATTATAACTTCCAAAGTCTGCTCTAACTTTCCAGAGACACGACTGGCTTTAAACGGGAAGTTTTCTGATTTTTTTCAGGAGGCTTCTAGGATAATATCACGAAGGTTACTGAATTTTAGCGGAAAACGTTCCTGGATTTTGCAAGATATGTTACTGGCAGAAATCGGGCACATCAGCTGCCCATTATATTCCAGGAATGTTTCTAAATCGTTTTTACAGTTAAAAGCCTAAATTTTTGCTGAACTTGAAGTTCAATATGACTGTTGTTGTATTATCTAAAAGCTAGACAAATTCGTGAGTTTTTGATAGATTTGCAACATTGTAGCTCATACGGTTATTTTTCAAAATGGTGTTTGAAAACTTTGGCACCATTTCAATTCTGAATGTGTCCAATGTTTTAAAGCTAGTAGCTCGCTTTAAAATTCGACTCTCTGGATGAGAAAAGCGTCGTTTGATGGGATTTAGTCTGCCCTTTCCAAATATGTACTTATTAGGTGTGTAGGTCGTACACACTGAAAAAAACGATTCAGGAACGTTCCTGGGAAATAATGGGCAGCTGATGTGCCCAATTTCTGCCAGTAACATACCTTGAAAAATCCAGGAACGTTTTTTCGTTGAAATTCAGTAACCTTCCTGACATTATCCTGGAAGATTTCTGAAAAATTCAGAAATTTTCCCGTTAAAAAGCCAGTCGTGTCTCTGGAAAATTCGAGTAAACTTAGGAAGATATAATAGTATAATAGTTTGGCGTCTTCCTGATTCATCAAGGCAGTTCCAACAGCAATACTGCAAACATGGCCGAAGCTAAGCCAGAATTGCTAGTAAGTAACGTGAATATTACTTACCTGCAATTCTTGCAAAGCAACGTAGTTCATACTTATTCGCTCCCTTTGGGAACTTAATCAGCATGAACAGGCCATAACTGACCTGAAGCCGATACACTTTATAAATACGTTCAGTTAATCTTTGAAATGGGAGCTAAAAATATTTTTCACAACTGTGAAAAGTCTACATTCTCGCGACTTGTAGCCATTCAGGAAACTTTTTGACAATAATACTTGATTTTTCCAGGAAGTGGATAAAAACCATTAAAATCCCGAAACGTAACACGGAAATACCCAGTAACATTTCGGATTTTTTTTACAGTGCAGGAATCTCAGAAATCGATCGTTTTCTCAGATTTTTTTTTTTTTTTTTTTTTGTTAATTTTCTTAATTACCTTAACTCGGTTACAGTTAAGAATTGGACACGATAATGGGTGGTTCTATGCTCCGCTTGGGTTGTTCTATCACCCTCTTTCGTATGGCAGATTCGATCAAACTCACCCTTTATATTAATGCTTAATAGTTACAGAAATAGTGTACTTTATCAGTAACAGCTAAAAGAGTTCCTTTTTTCTTGTTTCTTTTTTTTATGTCTCCAAAGTTTTGCATTATCCGTTACTTAGACGCCGCAACGAATCGAATTTTTTTTCTTTCAATTACGAGTTGTGATTCAATTGGTTACACGACCTAGAGGAATCACCCAAGATGAAAGGAAAGATCAGCATAATGCATTTAGGATAAGTCCTCTAAATATTCAATATTTTTAAAATACTTATACACTGTAAAAACGATTCAGAAACATTCCTGGAAAATAAAAGGCAGCTGATATGCCCAAATTCGGCCAGTAACATTTCTTGCAAAACCCAGAAACGTTTTCCGCCAAAGTTCAGAAACCTTCCTAACATTAATCTGGAAAGTTCTTCCCGTTAAAAGCCAGTCGTGTCTCTGGAAAATTAGAGTAAACTTAGGAAGTATAACATTATAGCTTGGCATCTTCCTCATTTATCAAGGATGTTCCAAGAGCATTATTGCAAACATTGCCAATGCTGATCCAGGATTGCAAGTAACGAGAATTACACTCGGCTGCAATTCTGGCAAAGCAACGTAGTTCACACTTATTTGCTCCCCTTGGGAATTGAATTAGAATGGACGGGCCGTAATCGAACTGAAGCCGATACACTTTATTAATATGCTCGGTTAATCTTTAAACTGGGAGCTAAAACTATTTTTCACAACAGTGAAAAGTCTGCATTCGTGCAACTTGTTGCAATTCAGGAAACTTTTTGACAATGATACTTGATTTTTCCAGGAAGTGGATAAAAGTCATTAAAATCCCGAAACGTAACACGGAAATACTGAGTAACGTTTCGGAATTTTTTTACAGTGTACATGCTTTATAATGTTTAGATAAGATGTGATTTGTTTTGTGGTTTCCTTAAAAATAAGATTTCTATCATCATCTACATTTTTTTGTTAAAATATTGTGTTGAACAATTACTTTTAGATATTATCCATGTCGTACAAGAAAAACTACAAACTTTTATTCTGTTCTGAATTGTAATTTTGAATAAAAGCAATAGAAAAGAGTCTGAAAATCTATTACACTGCGCGGCCGAACAGTCCATACATGCTTAGCACCGACATTGTTTTAAAACGACAAAATTCATCAAGAAAACACATTAAAATGAAATATTAGAAAGTTACCGTCACTCATGCGGCAAGGAATACGCTAATATTAAACTTACTGCAAAATTGCTCCAACGTTCACATATTTCTTTGGAACCACCATTGCAGTTTACCTGTAAAAGAAAAAAAAAAAGTTTTTAAAATTTCCTTTGTAAAACACTGAGAGTCGGGGGACACCGAAACGCAATGGTACACTGTAAAAAAAAATTCGAAACGTTACTGAGTATTTCTGTGTTACGTTTCGGGATTTTAATGACTTTTATTCACTTCCTGGAAAAATCAAGTATCATTGTCAAAAAGTTTCCTGAATTGCTACAAGTTGCACGAATGCAGACTTTTCACTGTTGTGAAAAATAGTTTTAGCTCCCAGTTTAAAGGTTAACCGAGCATATTAATAAAGTGTATCGGCTTCAGTTCGATTACGGCCCGTCCATTCTAATTCAATTCCCAAGGGGAGCAAATAAGTGTGAACTACGTTGCTTTGCTAGAATTGCAGCCGAGTGTAATTCTCGTTACTTGCAATCCTGGATCAGCATTGGCAATGTTTGCAATAATGCTCTTGGAACATCCTTGATAAATGAGGAAGATGCCAAGCTGTAATGTTATACTTCCTAAATTTACTCTAATTTTCCAGAGACACGACTGGCTTTTAACGGGAAGAATTTTCCAGATTAATGTTAGGAAGGTTACTGAACTTTGGCGGAAAACGTTCCTGGGTTTTGCAAGATATGTTACTGGCAGAAATTGGGCACATCAGCTGCCCGTTGTTTTCCAGGAACGTTTCTGAATCGTTTTTACAGTGTGCAGTATTGGGGAAAGAAAGGAACACTCGTTCGTATTCTAAGACTATTAACACTAGAAACACCTGTAAGATGTTTTTTTTTTCTGAAATAATGTTAGTTACATTAATTCGTTACTTAATTGTTGTAAAGTGGAATTATTTTTGAAAAAACAAACATAAACTTTAAAATTTCCTACCCATTGCGTTTTATCCCGATTCCCTGCTGAATAGGGGCTGAATAGGGTGGCTCGTTAACCGCCGATAAGTGAATTCGTGGATAATCCCCAAAACAGGCAAAAAATGATACTAGTGTATACAATAGCTGGAAAAAATCAATAATACTGATAAGTTTTAAAATACAGGTGTCCCTCCTATAACGCGGTTAATTTGTTATGCGCAGTACCGAAACCGTGTTATACGAGACAATTTCAAAAATAACATTTTTACTCATTTTTAATACTAATTATGTATGTGAATTAGAAAAATCAGGTTTCGATATAACACGATACATCTTTTATTATATATATATATATATATATATACGTATATATATATATTATATATATATATATATATATATATATATATATATATATATATATATATAATATATATATATATATATATATACTATATATATATATATATAACTCGAATAAATTTTTACTTTGATTTTTTTTGAAACGTGGTTTCGATATAACACGATACATCTTTTATATATATATATATATATATATATATATATATATATATAAAAGATGAATCGTGTTATATCGAAACCACGTTTCAAAAAATCAAAGTAAAAATTTATTCGAGTTGTCAACCATTAACAGAATGTATTAAACAAAAATGAAATTCCATTTTTTATAAATATAACATTCGAGTTACATCAAAACCATGAAGTATTAAATTCAAGTTTCGTACCGTGCATCATCGAAATCGTGTTATAATAATCGCAAACTTGGTACCAGTGTAATATCGAAACCGTATTGTAGAAGTACCGTGTTATACGAGAGACTCCTGTATAGCTAAAACGATAAGTGTATGTAAAACATGTATATATTATACAGTCTGTCCCAAAATAGACTGACTGATTTCCCAAAATTTTTAGCAGGAAAATGGTTCATGATAAAAAAAAAACCCAAATCTTGCAGAAAATGCATGCGGTGGGCCGTAAAGTTTCACCCCCCAGAGTTCTAAATTTTAATTCAAAAAATGTTTCAATAAATGGAGCTGCAGATTATAAACTTGAAAGTCAAAAATTAAAAATTGAAATTCACTGATTTTTCCTTCGATTGCGAAAAGTGGTTGCAAACCGGTGACAGGCATTTTGAAAAATATTGTTGTTTAATTCTGTTTATATTAAATAGGGGGCTCTGCCCCCTGCTCTTTAACGTTCACCAACCCCCAAAGATTACTTCATAATCTTATTTGATTCGCAAAGATTTAAATCGTCAATTAGAAATAAAGACATTGAAAACCCCACTTCGGGAATCTTCATTCTGTAAATAGTAATTATTTTTGTGAATAATTTGTCGTAATCTCTCTAAATTTGGCGCTTATTAAATTATCTTTCATCTAAAATTCTTGTTGTAACGTAACCTGTAAATAGTTTCTTGTATTGAATACACAGCCCCCCGTATACATTCGACTGAAGTATACGGTCCCCCCTTTTTTCGTTGATAAGGTTTGTGAATGAATAAAACGAAAATAGAAGGAAACTTCGGGAATCTTGTGGAATATTTGAGATGTCTCTTTCGAGATTTATAAATAGCCACGGCTGACGGCGGGCGTCAGTCTCGGCTGAACGCGGTTGTACTGAGAGTGTATCAGCTTTGTTTATTAGAATGCATTTCGCTGTGTTGTTTTACGTGTGCCATCGTTGAGTATACGGTGTTACTTGATATTTGCCTAATTGCTATGGTGAATTTAGCAGTTGTTAACGAACTTTCTTGTACATAGTGTAAATAAATCTCCTGCGTTTTCTCTAGAACTATGTCGTCATTTCAAGAAAGTTTGAAGCTGCATCGAAACCTTTATCATTTGGCGCACAACGTGAGGTTCTTTAGGACTTTCTTGGAGTAAGTGTGTTCTCGGACTTTTTTTTTTTTTTCATGAAGACATTTTGAATTTGGACTTCATTTTTACGGTGATTACTCGCGCAATGGATGAACAATTAAAACAACTTCTTGACGCAATCAACTCTGTGAAGAGTGATATGGCGGCTAATCAAGACCAATTAAAAAGTGATTTGACTGCAAGTTTATGGCAAATCAAGACCAATTAAAAACTGATTTGACTGCAAGTTTATGGCAAATCAAGACCAATTAAAAACTGATTTGACTGCAAGTTTTACGGCAAATGAAGAACAACTGAAATATGAATTGACTGCTATTCAAGAACAATTGAAAAGTGATTTAACGGTGCTGAAAAATGACTTAGCTTCTAACCAAGAAGAAATTAAAAACGACCTTACTTCTGTAAAGACTGTGATGGAAAATAAATTTAATGACATAGAGCATCGAGTTGATGCTATTGAATAAAAATTTGACGCTGTTGAAGGCCGATTTATCGCAGTGGAAAACAAAATCGAAGTAAAATTTGACGAAAGATTCGATTCCGTAGGGAAACCGTATTGCCACCGTTGAAAATCACGTGGAGGAGAAAATTAAAGACCTAGAAAGGAAATTGGCGATTTCTGGAAGCGGTTCTGCTGTCCATGTACATTCAGCTACATGACCTTCAATTAAGCTCGCCACAGTTGACGGTAAGTCTTTTCTTGGCAAGTGTTAAAAACCCAGTTCCTGATAGTTTCCGAAACAAATGGATGGAACTCGGTTATCAAAGCCTGCCATCTTACAACATCCTTGAGTGGTGACGCAGCGGACACTCTTCAGACCCTTCCGGACAGCCAGCGCCTGGATTTCGCCGCCCTCACATCTGCGTTGGAGCTTCGCTTCGGTTAGAAGTGCCAGAAAGATTTCAGCCGACTCCAGTTGAAGTCCAGTTTCCAGAAAACCGGGAAAACCCTGCAAGAGCTAGCGGCGGATGCCGAGAGACTGTCTCATCTTGCTTTTTGCGACTGTCCTGCAGATGTTCGATACAACCTGGCACTTAACTACTTCATTGTTGGAGTTCGGGATACTGAAATCCAGAAAGCCCTCCGGATGGAGGATGTAAACGAACTGAAATATGCTTTGGTCTTTTTGATGAGATACGAGGCCGCCCAAGAAGCAACCCGTGTGGATCGCCATCTCATCCGGACTCTGGAAGCTGATGAGTCTGATTCCAGGTCGTTTCATTTCGCTGAACTTGAGAGACAACTCGGTGACTTGGCAAAACATTTGAACAGCATAACAGCCCAAAAGAAACAAGAGCAGAAGTTCTGGAAATGCGGTAATGAAGGGCACCTGCGAAGGAGTTGTCCGGCCCGCTAAGCTACGCGAGGGAAAGAAATCACCACCACCAGAGCTCTGCAGATTTCCTCTACTGGTAGTGGCAGTGATGGACTTTTCATTTACGCACATGTAAATGGGAATCTTTGCAAACTGATTGTTGACACTGGAGCCAATAGGACAATCATTAGGACAGATGTGGATCGTGAAATTGGATTGAAACTGTTGTGGACATCGCCACGCGTAAGTCTCCAGACTGTGACAGGTGACAAAACTGAGATTGAAGGTAAAGTGGACTTGGCAATAGTATTTGGGAATGCCACCTACCATCAAACGGCATTCGTTGCTGATATCACGAACCCCTTCATTCTCGGATTGGACTTTTTAAAGAAATACGACTTCACCCTTGACTTCTAAAATAATGAACTGCACTGGATAAGAGAAGACGTAGCCATCTTCAACGAGGTAAAATCCGCTCATCAAATAATAGCACAAAAGGACTTCACTATATCCTCTAGAGTAAAATCATTGATACCTGGCTCCATTGAAGAAAACAATGGCTTTAGATTTGGCCTCATTGAATACCCTAATCTAAGCAATAACCTGAAAGGAGTGCTAATAGCATCTACGCTTGTGGGCCTTTCTAAGGATGTAATTCCTGTGAGATTCGCCAACGTGAGACCAAGTAATATCCGAAAAGGTGAAGTGTTGGCAACTTGTACTCCAGTAAACTACATCATTAGAAAAATCAATTCTCTCGAGACTGTATCTTCTGAGTCCTTGACATCGAAGTTAATTGGTAGTGCGCCATTATCGAAAGATCAAAGAACTGCTGCGGAACAATTGGAGGACGACTTTAAGCATCTATTTTCATCTACATCGGAGGATGTTGGCCGTAGATTTTAAAGCAGCATAGTATCTACACTGGAGAACACCCCCTATTAAACAGCATCCAAGACGATTACCGTTCGTCAAAAAGGAAGAGGTTGAGACCCTCCTGAAAGAGATGCAGGAGAATGACGTCATCGAACCCTCATCCAGTCCTTGGGCCTCTCCCATAGTCTTGGTCCGAAAGAAAGATGGTTCCACCGGATTTTGTGTCGATTACCGACGGCTGAATGAAATCACCAAGAAAGACAGTTACCCTCTTCCGCGGAAAGACGACACCTTGGGCACAATTTCCGGACACAAGAGGTTTTCGACCCTGGATTTGAAGAGCGGCTACTGGCAGGTTGAGATACACCCTGATGACCGAGAGAAGACGCCGTTTACAACTGGACAACCTATGGCAGTTTAAAGTGATGTCCTTTGGACTCTGCAATGCACCAGCTACGTTCGAGGGTCTTATGGAGACAGTGTTAAGAGGACCCTCCTACGAATCCTTTCTGATCAATTTAGACGATATCATCAACGTGGGACGCAGCTTCGAAGAACATCTGGTTAATCTTACGAAAGTGCTGCAAAAGCTTAAGGAAGTCAATCTGAAGTTAAGCCCGTCCAAATGTAATTTGTTCCGCCGAGAAGTGAACTACCTTGGTCACATTATTACTTCTGAGGGTGTACAAACCGATCCAGAAAAGGTATCTGCAGTCAAGAGTTGGAGTCGTCCCGAAAACGTTCATCAGCTGCGAAGTTTCCTGGGGCTCTGAACGTACTACAGGAAGTATTTAAAGGGTTTTTCCAACATTACACGACCTTTACCTAAGCTGACGGAGATCAAGCAAAAGTTTGAATGGTCCAAAGAATGCGATAATGCATTTCTACGACTAAAAAGGAGGCTTTAATATCAACGACTATCCTCGCATACCCTCATTCTGGAAAATCCTTCATCCTCGACACTGATGCGAGCCACGAGGGCATCGGAGCTGTTTTATATGAAGAAATTCACGGCAATGAACATGTCATCGCTTACTGGAGCAAATGCTTATCAAAGTCGGAGCGAAATTACTGCGTCACCTTAAAGGAGCTACTGGTCATAGTGAAAGCTGTAGAACACTTGCATCCTTATCTCTACGGCCGGAAATTTCTGCTTTGGGCATATAATGCCTCGCTAACTTAGCTTTTGAACTAACTTTTGGTGGATACAGCGGCTACAGGAATATGACATGGAGATCAAGCTCCGAAAAGCGTTGTCTCACGGTAATGCAGACGCTTTATCAAGGAGACACTGTCCTGAGAACTGCCATTATTGTTCTCGAATCGAGAAACAGTATGGAACGACTAGCCCTCTTGCCTATCAGGTGACAGTGACTTCAACATCGTCAGAACCTGATCCAGGGAATAAAGACCAAGTTATTAAATACCCAGACATAAAACCAATTTTGGAGTTCATGGAAAGTGACAGTCGACGATCTAGCTGGCAGGACGTTTCCATCTTCAGTCCTGCAACAAAAAGTTACTGAGCTTTATGGAACTCACTCCATTTACGGAACAGCGTATTGTACCGAAAATGGGAATCTGATGACGGCGAAACATCTAGGTGGCAAATACTACTTCACCGAGCAAGGATGTCAGATGTTCTGAAGGAACTACATAGTAGTGCGACTGGAGGACATTTTTGGGTGCTGAAAACCCTCAATAAAGTTCTAGAGCGCTTCTTCTGGAGCATCACGTGGAGAAGTGGTGCCATTCTTGTGACACCTGTGCTGCCCGTAAAGGACCGAAGAAAAGAAGCAGAGGGAAGCTACATCTGTACAACGTTGGAGCTCCTTTCGAACGAATCGGGATCGATATCCTGGGTCCGCTACCAAGAACTGCTGACGGGAACAAATACATCCTTGTTCCATCGACTATTTCTCCAAATGGCCCAAAGCATATCCCATTCGAGATCAAGAAGCTACCATCGTAGCAGAGACTCTAGTCCTGCTTTGGATCATGAAATATGGAACACCTTTGCAGATTTATTCCGATCAAGGGAGGAATTTCATCTCTGCTGTGTTTAAGGGCCTATGTCAAATTTTCGGAATGGAGAAAAATAGGACAACATCACTACACCCACAATCGGACGGCATTGTGGAGAGATTTAACCGCACAATCCAGAATAATCTCTCCAGAAATCAACAGGATTAGGACAAGAAGCTGCCTTTATACCTGCTGGCCTACCGCAATGTTGTCCACGAGACTACCGGATATGCCCCATCTCAGATGCTCTTCGGACGGGAGCTTCGGCTACCTTGTGATCTCGTATTCGGTCGTCCTCTGGATGCGCCTTCATCGCCTGAGGAGTACATCTAGAATCACCAAGCCCGGTTGGAAGATGTTCATAACTTCGCACGAGAGCGAATCAACATCGCGGCGGAGAAGATGAAGATCCGATACGACGCAAGGTCAACTGGACATGATATCAACAAAGGTGACAAAGTTTGGTTATGTAATCCCATCGACGGAAAGGTCTTTCACCCAAATTGCAGTCGCATTGGGATTTACCCCATAAAATCCTTAACCGAATGAATGACGTTTTAGTGAGGATCCAAAATCACCTAATGCAAAACCTAGTTTTGTACATTGTAATCGGTTAAGCCATACTATGACCATATTTCATAAATATTACGTTAACAACCATGGTTTATAACATAAAAGTTGTAGATAATTTTTGCTTTTAATGTTTTGTAATATTTCTTGTTATTATTGTGTTTTCTGTGTATTATTGGTTATTATTTAATGTGTGTATTTGTGAACTTGTGATAGAAGTTTGGCATTCTTTCTGGGGATTGAACTGCTCTCGACGTGCAGTCCTTAGGAAAGGGGCAATGTTACAAATTCTGTAAATAGTAATTATTTTTGTGAATAATGTGTAGTAATCTCTCTAAATTTGGTGGTTATTAAATTATCTTTCATCTAAAATTATTGTAGTAACGTAACCTGTAAATAGTTTCTTGTATTGAATACACAGCCCCCGTATACATTCGACTTCAGTATACGTTCCCCCTATTTTTCATTGATAAGATTTGTGAATGAATAAAACGAAAATAGAAGGAAACTTCGGGAATCTTGTGGATTATTTGAGAGATCTCTTTCGAGGTTTATAAATAGCCACGGCTCTAATTTACCTAAATACAATGCTTTACGTTCGTATATGTGATTAGGAATTTTTTTTTTTTTTTTTTACTTTGAAAACGTGTCATCTAAATTAAGTGATTCACCTTTTGAATGCGGGCTCTGAATCTCTACTTCATTTTAGGGGTTGCCATGTAGCAAAAAGGACAGGCATGAGAATTCGTCTTAAAAAATAAAAGTGAAAATTCTGGGCAGTTTCAATATTGTTACACCATTAAATGCATTGCACTACTTATACCTAAAATGTATTTTTGTTTTGGACTTGATCTAAATTATTGGGGAAAGTTTCATCGTTGCAGACGTTCGACCAGTTGAAGATAGTTCAATTGTGCTTCGTTACAAACAACAATACATTAACATAACAATTTGTTCAGGCTCTATTGATCGAAAAAGAATTGAAAATGAATTAAAAGCATTAAATAACTTTTTTTTTCTAATTATTATTTTTTTTAAGTCTAGCTCCGCACATACAAAAAAGCTATTTTAAATTCAAAAATTTTATACTAAATTTCTAATAATAAAAGTTCATATTTTTGAAGCCTTAACTAAAGAAAATAATAAAATATTGACTCACCCCCACATGATCTATGCCTTTGATACTTATCTCAGAGAGAGTAGATTGCTGAAAAAGAAAATCACAGATAAAATTAGAAATTAGGAGCATTTGTTTTGTGTTATACGTTAAAAAACGATGAAAACTATGAAAGGGGCACACACTGTTGAAAATAATCAAAACGTCACAGATCATTTTCGGGCAACGTTCCAGGATTTTTCGGATTTCAATCAGATTCCTCTGAAAATCAAGTACATTGTCCGTTTTTCACGAGAAAGCACTTGACTCCACCTTTGTCACGTGGTATCTGACTATTCCATTTCGCTGTTTTCGGTAGAAGGCCTAGTCGGATCACAGCATTTTGTCGTAAAAGCTGCAGTTTTTAAAGCGAAGCGTACGAATAACGAAAGTAACAGCTGACCAAGCGAAGCGTACGAATAACGAAAGGAACAGCTGACCAGTGAAGCAATTGATGTAAAGGACATTGATTTTTTTGCACATTAAAACGCATGCCTAAGTTAAGGTTGTTTGGTTGTCTCATTTACAAGCACAGGGATATGTTTACCGATCACCCCGTGCAAAATCGAACTCTGCGTTCGAGAAGGCGGAACGAAGTAGAACCCCTATAACTGAAGGCCGACGCATCCGCCATATTGGAGCAACCGTACATCAGGGAAAGCTACCTTTATTGGCAATCATTCGCACAGCAGGGAACAAGAGAGTCAGAGGGCGAAGGTGAACATTGGCAACGTTTTGAAAACAGTTGGCGTCATTTCCAGGCCGCCAGTCACTTCACGGGCTATTATTATCTATTTCTTTTTTCTTTCTGCATCTGCTGGAAATCTGAAGAGCTGAAATCCTTTTGTGGAGCTGTTTGCACAATTAACAGCCGAACAATCATCCATTTGACTCAATTTAACACAAGCTAAAGAAATGTAAGCCTCAGCAACAATGCTATCGCTATGAAGCATTGGATTATATTTGCTCCAAAATGGCGGATGCCTCGGCTCCTCCACTATAGGGACCTTAGGACGAAGTGCCTTCTCGTAGAAAACGGACAATACTTGCAAAAAGGATTCGAGAAATTGAAACCCCTTAAAAATGACGAGCAGACTTTTCCGACTAACTTGCACAGCAATAGGTGCTTAAGGTCTCATGAGCGCGTTGCAAAATGGCAGTTTTGTACGTTTGAAAAGTCGCTTTCAAGTTCGTGGTCTCTATTTTCCTTTTTAGCTCTGGGCTTGAATTGAGTTGAGCCTAGGACTTTTTGCTAAAACAGAAATGTTTGTATCTGTTGTTCTATTTAACTGAAAAAAATGAAACAAGCTTTAATTAACGCAGAAAAAAATCTTTTAAAATGCAATTCCACGAAAATTTATCCTGACACATCAACATTTTTTTCCCTCACATAATATGCAAACAAACATTTTTTTTTTTTTTTTGACCAAGAAATATCTGTTCTTTTCAACATCAGCATCAATTTTGAGTTTAAAATATTTTATTAAAAATTAAGATTTTAGCCTTATTCGATAACATTTGGACGAAGTCAAAAAAAAAAAAAAAAAAAAGCCATGCTAGTGAAATAAATGGAAGAGCCATATCTTTACTTAATCATCATTTTTTTTTTTTGGAAAAACTATCAAATATCATGAACACAGATGCTTTACCATAATTATGTTTCTTTTTTTTTTTTTTTTTTTAAAGATTTTGACAAGTTTTAAACCGTCCAAGATAAGCAGGTCACTTTTTATTGGTCAGACACGTAACGCAAAAGGAACAAAAGTTTTTCTCCATGGTCAAATTGGGGAACTAGAAGAAAGATATATCATACCAAAAATTAGCTTGATACATAATACCTGTAACCTGACTTTCATCTTCAATCATCAGGCAGACAATTTTTAATGAGGCCTTTTGAGTTAAATCTTTCATTAATCAGTTAATCTTTAAACTAGGAGCTATAAATATTCTTCACAACAGTGAAAAGTCTGGATTCGCGCAACGTGTAGCAATTCGGGAAATTTTTTGACAATGATACTTGATTTTCCCAGGAAGCGGATAAAAACCATTGAAAACACTAAATGTAACACGGAAATACTCAGTAACGTTTCGGAATTTTTTTTACAGTGGCAGGACAATACTCCCAAGAGTTAGGGTTTTTTTTTTTTTTTTTGATAATTAGTGACCTAAATCTTTTTTTTTTTCTTTTCACTAAAGGACTTCATGCAGCAACAGGAACAACTTAAGAAAGGATAAAAGATCATACATTTTAGTTTTCTGTTGATATACAACTTTTGAAAAAAAAAAAAAAAAAAAGGTTATGGGCCCTCAACTTACCCTAGCATACTCTTCCAGTTTGCACCATTGAGCAGCGACGTCCATTAAGTCGTTCCCGGTTGTTGCGCCCTTTGTTGCCTCATTTACCCATTGGGTTACAGTTTCATGATCCTACAAGAAACAACACAAATTACTAAAAGTAAGATTTGATATGTCATGTCCTTAGTACTCAGTATTTTTATATAAGAGATTTTCAGTAGCAGAAACCTGATATGACGCAAAGTTTCAGGAAAATGCTTTGCATTCATATTTTAACGAAGTTACAGTATATTTAAATTTATTGTACCTTTTCTAAAAATGTAGAACATAAATAAAAGTAATGGTTGCACAAACATTTTATACCCTCAAGTTTTATGGGATTTACATGTTTTGAAAAGTACTAGATTCATTTTATTCGGTTCACCTTGGTTTAGGCTAAAATAAATTTCTGTCTTTTTAAATTACGGGTTGTCTCCCGCTCGAGTCTCGTTGCTAGAAACAGCACCAGAAAGTTATTCACCTAAATTGCTTTTAAGAGTCATTACATGTTCAACTAAAGCCGCCGATTGTGGTATTATTTCTTAATAATAATACGCATTAAGATCTTTCGCATCAAATTTGAACTTGAAACAAATTCTCGTTTTTTGATTACAAAAAAACGCCTAGAACAACTGATGCGTCTACTGTG
The DNA here is from genome assembly GCF_026930045.1 of Uloborus diversus. Classification (NCBI taxonomy): domain Eukaryota; kingdom Metazoa; phylum Arthropoda; class Arachnida; order Araneae; family Uloboridae; genus Uloborus; species Uloborus diversus. Next base: position 98,330,465 of record NC_072738.1, read on the forward strand.
TTAATTCAAATAGCCAAATGTTCCCAAATAAAGTTCGAGTATGAACGGTTTGCTCATTAACGGGTATTTAGTAGGTTCCCCTGTTTCTGTCTTAGTTTTTAGATTGATAATTTGTTCATTTTATGGATTTAAAGCAAATATTCGAGGAATAAGTGGGCCTTGCTTCGCTCGAGTCATAAATCTATGAAATGCTGCTTCTTCCCACTTTGTGCAGTATATTTCTTATATTTCTGTTTGTGATGTAACAAAATTCTTCCAATTTTCTGCGAAATCAAAAACGCGAATTCCATTTTACATCAAAAGATCAACTATTCATTTTAAAATAAACCAGTAGCATAGATGCAATACATTTATCAAGCATGTTTACATCATTTTTCTAGATAGAAGGTTAAATATTTACATTTCTATGCGGTTAATGGATGAATGATTAAATAAACAATCCAATATATGTTCATAATATGAAAATTCAAAAAGTTTCATTACTTTCAATTAGTTCTTAATCGATTTATTAAATAACGATCTATGCGAGGGACCAGCCAGACCCAATCCGTCTTTCTAAGTTTAATCCAGATAGACATAAATCAGTAAATATTTTAACTTTTTCAAAAAAAAAAAAAGTTTTCGACCTCAAATCGCTTTGTGGCGCAACATTATCAGCCAAAAAGTATCGAATTAAGAAAAGAAAAAAACTTAAAAAATCATGAATTGAGCTGGATCATCTCGATCTTCTCCTTGTTTACATTCCGTTACTTGATAAACCGTGACCTTGAATGTCACGTTTTAAATGTGGTGACGGTGCCTTAATGATTTTTTGAGTAATAACTTATGTTCTACCGCAGGGAATGCAATAAAAATTTCTTACCCAGGCTGATTTTGCTGTCTTAAATATAATTATGTTGCAAAAATTAGGGGTTCTCATTTAAAAATCAAGACTTGGGGCTAATTTTATTTCGTATATGGTCCCTTATCAAAATGTTACATGCATAGTTTTAAAGAAGACTTTAAACCATCTCGGATGACTCCTTCTTTTCTTTCTAGCATGTATAATGGCGGAATAATTAAAAGTGTTTCGTTTTTACTTCCTCTTACAAAAAAGGAAGTATTGTATTCGCAAAAAAATTTTCACCCAAAAATCGGCCTTAATTTCCATTTTGCTTACCCCCGAATAAATGTTGTTGTTTTTTTTTTTTTTTCGACTCGACCACACGTGGATAAGTGACTTAGAACGTATGGATACGCGAAATATCCATTTTGACAATTCCCGAGTTAATTACAACGAGTTTTCACGTGACGTCTGTACGTACGTATGTTTGTATGTGCGAATGTGCGTATATATGTCGCATAACTCAAGAACGATATGTCCTAGAAAGTTGAAATTTGGTACGTAGACTCCTACGGAGGTCTAGTTGCGCACCTTCTCTTTTGGTTGCATTCAGGTGTTTCTAAAGGGGTTTTTTGCTCCTTTTTGAGGGGAATGATTGTTAATTTCGATGTAAACTCAAGTGGTGTTACAATTTGGCAGATACTTGGCGATATACCACCAGTCATTTGGTCGACTTGATGACAAATTTGGCGATTTTTTTTTTTTTTTTGGTTTCAGTTTGGCCACTGTAGGTGATATTTAGAGAGTAAACTATTGAATCACATTAAAATTGCCAATAATGGGCAAATGACATCAAATTGGAGTAAAAGGAAGTCATGTGATGCACACATCAGCTCATTTTTTCTATGACTGTACAGCTGGTAGTGTCCTTCTCTCTGAGAATTTTTCCAGATTTTTTGCTTGAAGTGATCTTAGTAAATCATACTATGTTCACATGTTCCGTGTTCACATGAGCGCTCTTTTCCCCTACCTAACGATTTACAGTTCACTCAAAATTTATAATTTTAGAGCCAGCTAATTTTACAAACATTCCAATAGATAATGTTAAGGTTCGAAGCGCAAAATACTAGTTTTGAGACCCGTTTATTATGAATCGCGGTTCATTGTTTTCTGTTTCAATTTTAAAATAAGGGTATTTATTTTAAACTAAACATAAAAGAGAAAGAATATGTCATACCTCTTCGTCGAAAATGTAATAACACTTTTCCAGTCTCTCTTGAGCTTCCTTTCCTGTAACAAAATGTATCACTTACACTTCATTATACCTGACAATTATAAATATACTAGTCGACCCGTGCGGAACTCCGCACTGTGCTTCGAATCGCTTTATAAGGCATTTCTTTCTTTAAAATTTTCAAAGGAAGAACATTATGAAGAAGAACCGAAAAAAAGTAAGCGCAGAAGAGAAGGCATGTAATTTAAAGACATCAGTAACAAAACCTCGTTAAATACAACGTTGTGATAATTTGATCATCGCTCAACTGTTGGTCGTACATATTTTCAATGCAAACTTAAATATCATTAAAAGTGTGGCTGAGTAGTGACTCGTGAAAAAGCAATAATTGTGCATGTGAAAAAACAGGTTGTGGTAAATACAGTCCTGCCCATGTGAGCATCTGACGGGAAAAAAAGAAACATTAAAGAGATATTTATTGGCGCGGATTCAAATTGGGGCCATTCTGATTAACAGCCCGACAGCACAACAAACCTAGCAACCTAGCAATGGCGCCTTCCTTTTCGAAAGTTATTCACTGAAGGAATGCGTAGTAAAAAACAGCAAAAAAGCTTTTTGCCAAAAAAAAAATAATAATAATAAGATCATGCTTCTATGTTTTGTCATTACCCAGCATGATACGAATTAAAATTTTTCGTAAAGCATGGAATTTGATTAAAGAATGACGAAGATCTCACGTAGCAATTGAAACAAACATTCTAGAGAAGTAATAAATTAGATTGAAAATAAGTGTTTTTATCTTTGAATATTATGAAGAAAAACCGAAAAAAGTAAACGGAAAAAAGTAAGAGCACAAGAGAAGGCATGTAATTTGAAGACATCAGTAACAAAATCTCGTTAAATACAACGTTGTGATAATTTGATCATCGCTCCCCTTTTGGTTGTATGTATTTTCAATGCAAATATAAATATCAATAAAAGTGTGGCTGAGTGACACGTGAAAAATCTGTAATTTTGCATGTGAAAAAACAGGTTGTGGCAAATACAGTCCAGCCCATGTGAGCATCTGACGGAAAAAGAAGAAACATTAAAGATATTTAGTGGCACGGATTCGAACTGGCGCCATTCTGATTAACAGTACGATGCTCCAACAAACCTAGCAACTGTGCTTTCCTTTTCGAATGCTATTCATTGAAGGAATGCGTAATAAAACACAGTAAAAAAGTTTTTCGCCGAAAACAATATAATAAGATCATGAGTCTATCTTTTTTCATTAGCCAGCATGATACGATTTAAAATTATTCGTAAAACATGGAATTTGATTAAAGAATGAGGAAGACCTCACGTAGCGATTGAAACAAAAATTCTAGAGAAGTAATAAATTCGGTTGAAAAAATAAGTGTTTTTATTTTTGAATATTCAACAATTTCCCATAATAGGCTTATTTAACCTGTACGGCTTAAAAGCCCGTACTTCTTTTTCTTTTAATCGAACACTTAAAATTCAAAACCAAAACCAGTTGAACCGATTCCGTTTTAAGTGTAATTTTTCGAACGTAGACAAAATGTGTTTTTTTTTTTTTTCAGCCGAAAGCAGAGGAGTAGAAAATGACTTCTTACTAATGAAGTTGATAATAATTTTAATGTTTTATATCGTATTCGAATAAATAATTAAAGATTTACTGGTTGAAACTCGTAGTTTTAATTTGGCGTAGTATTTTTTCATTTGTACAAAAAGGTTGAAGACTGCTATTAGAAACATCTACATTTCAGCATACAATGAAAATGTTTCTCTGTACAAAAATGACTTCCTTTAGGTAAATCTAATACTTTTTTTATGCTTATATTATGCTGAGTGATCTGAATGTAGTCAGAGCTTTAAAAAAAGGAAGAATACCCTTCGATTAACAGTCAACTTATCTTAATGATAACTGTAGCTTGCATAATGGAGTCGAAACACCAAGTAACATTCCCACTTCATTTATTTTTTTTACGTGTGTATGTTATGAGTACATGTAATGCGTAATACTAATATAAATTTAGCCGAACGCTCTACTGAAAAAAACTTATCAATTTAACCAAACAACTAATTCCGGTGCTTTTAAACTTTATTAAAATATGAACACACACACACACAGGTTTTTTTTTTTTTTTTTTTTTTTGCCGAAAGCGACGTAAAAAATTGGAAAACTGCATTAGAACTTTGCAAAAAAAAAAAAAAATGCATAAGAACTACAGGCTGCATCAAGGTTTTCAAACAGCAAGGGGTGTTTTCGAAAACTTGATTTTTCGACCGTAAGACTATTTTTCATCATTAGCCAGCCTGATAAGTTTTAAAATGAGAAGGGAACAATATAGAAGATAAGATATTGAAGAGAAATGTTTTTATTGTTGAAAATTTTTACAATTCGTTACCGCAGGCAGCTTGAACCGTTATGACTTAGATGGCAGCACATGTTCATCATTTAACAGCACGGTTAAAATACAAAATAAATTGAATTATGCTCTATTTTAAGCGTTGCTTTTAGAATGTAGTAAAAATTTGATAAGCTATTTTTTTTTTTTGCAAAAAGTAGAAAAAATATATATTTTGCCCTTTAAATTGAGGTAGTATATTTTTTATTTGTACAAAGAGTCAAAAACTCATTAGAAGAATATATATTTCAATATACGATTTATTATTTTTTTCTGAACAAAAAACAATTCTGTTATAGTCTGAAATCTTAAACCTGTTACTTATATTTTCGCTTACATTATGCTTTAATTTTCTTACCAGAGCCAAAGCTTTAAAAAAAGAAAAAACGTACAATGCAGAAGCAATTTAGCACAAAGTCGCATCAAGTTTTCATAACAGCAAGTAGCATTTCCTTCTCATTTATTCTATTCCCTCATACTTGTTATTCACTTCATTAAGTGTTCATGCAATACGCGATATTTTTCTAGTTTTTTGATGCAGATTGTCCGGACGTGGGCCCGAACGCTCATTCTCCTGGTTACGAGAAGAACGCGCTGCCAATCAAGCTATTCAGCTCTGTTGGACATAGTGCAAGTTAAAGTTATAAGTTTAACCGAAAACCTCATTCTGGTTCTTTAAAACTGGTTTTTCGGCTGAAAAAAAACAATTTTTAGACCGTGGTCTATTTTTCGTCAGTAGCCAGCACCATAAGCTTTAAAATAAAGTGTAAATCAAAGAAATCGATCAAGAATTGAGGAAAATCTGGCGTAGAAACCAAAAACAGGCTACAGAAATAATATATAAGGACTAGTCGACCCGTGCGGAACTCCGCACTGTGCTTCGAATCGTTTCATAAGGTATTTCGCTCTTTAAGAATTTCAAAGGAAGAACATTATGAAGAAGAACCGAAAAAAAAGTAAGCGCAGAAGAGAAGGCATGTAATTTAAAGACATCAGTAACAAAACCTCGTTAAATACAACGTTGTGATAATTTGATCATCGCTCAACTGTTGGTCGTACATATTTTCAATGCAAACTTAAATATCATTAAAAGTGTGGCTGAGTAGTGACTCGTGAAAAAGCAATAATTGTGCATGTGAAAAAACAGGTTGTGGTAAATACAGTCCTGCCCATGTGAGCATCTGACGGGAAAAAAAGAAACATTAAAGAGATATTTATTGGCGCGGATTCAAATTGGCGCCATTCTGATTAACAGCCCGACACCACAACAAACCTAGCAACCTAGCAATGGCGCCTTCCTTTTCGAAAGTTATTCTCTGAAGGAATGCGTAGTAAAAAACAGCAAAAAAGCTTTTTGCCAAAAAAATAATAATAATAATAAGATCATGCTTCTATGTTTTGTCATTACCCAGCATGATACGATTTAAAATTTTTCGTAAAGCATGGAATTTGATTAAAGAATGACGAAGATCTCACGTAGCAATTGAAACAAACATTCTAGAGAAGTAATAAATTAGATTGAAAATAAGTGTTTTTGTCTTTGAATATTATGAAGAAAAACCGAAAAAAGTAAACGGAAAAAAGTAAGCGCACAAGAGAAGGCATGTAATTTGAAGACATCAGTAACAAAATCTCGTTAAATACAACGTTGTGATAATTTGATCATCGCTCCCCTTTTGGTTGTATGTATTTTCAATGCAAATATAAATATCAATAAAAGTGTGGCTGAGTGACACGTGAAAAATCTGTAATTTTGCATGTGAAAAAACAGGTTGTGGCAAATACAGTCCAGCCCATGTGAGCATCTGACGGAAAAAGAAGAAACATTAAAGAAATTTAGTGGCACGGATTCGAACTGGCGCCATTCTGATTAACAGTACGATGCTCCAACAAACCTAGCAACTGTGCCTTCCTTTTCGAATGCTATTCATTGAAGGAATGCGTAATAAAACACAGTAAAAAAGTTTTTCGCCGAAAACAATATAATAAGATCATGCGTCTATCTTTTTTCATTAGCCAGCATGATACGATTTAAAATTATTCGTAAAACATGGAATTTGATTAAAGAATGAGGAAGACCTCACGTAGCGATTGAAACAAAAATTCTAGAGAAGTAATAAATTCGGTTGAAAAAATAAGTGTTTTTATTTTTGAATATTCAACAATTTCCCATAATAGGCTTATTTAACCTGTACGGCTTAAAAGCCCGTACTTCTTTTTCTTTTAATCGAACACTTAAAATTCAAAACCAAAACCAGTTGAACCGATTCCGTTTTAAGTGTAATTTTTCGAACGTAGACAAAATGTGTGTTTTTTTTTTTTTTTTTTCAGCCGAAAGCAGAGGAGTAGAAAATGACTGCTTACTAATGAAGTTGATAATAATTTTAATGTTTTATATCGTATTCGAATAAATAATTAAAGATTTACTGGTTGAAACTCGTAGTTTTAATTTGGCGTAGTATTTTTTCATTTGTACAAAAGGTTGAAGACTGCTATTAGAAACATCTACATTTCAGCATACAATGAAAATGTTTCTCTGTACAAAAATGACTTCCTTTAGGTAAATCTAATACTTTTTTTATGCTTATATTATGCTGAGTGATCTGAATGTAGTCAGAGCTTTAAAATAAGGAAGAATACCCTTCGATTAACAGTCAACTTATCTTAATGATAACTGTAGCTTGCATAATGGAGTCGAAACACCAAGTAACATTCCCACTTCATTTATTTTTTTTACGTGTGTATGTTATGAGTACATGTAATGCGTAATACTAATATAAATTTAGCCGAACGCTCTACTGAAAAAAACTTATCAATTTAACCAAACAACTAATTCCGGTGCTTTTAAACTTTATTAAAATATGAACACACACACACAGGTTTTTTTTTTGCCGAAAGCGACGTAAAAAATTGGAAAACTGCATTAGAACTTTGCAAAAAAAAAAAAAAAAAATGCATAAGAACTTCAGGCTGCATCAAGGTTTTCAAACAGCAAGGGGTGTTTTCGAAAACTTGATTTTTCGACCGTAAGACTATTTTTCATCATTAGCCAGCCTGATAAGTTTTAAAATGAGAAGGGAACAATATAGAAGATAAGATATTGAAGAGAAATGTTTTTATTGTTGAAAATTTTTACAATTCGTTACCGCAGGCAGCTTGAACCGTTATGACTTAGATGGCAGCACATGTTCATCATTTAACAGCACGGTTAAAATACAAAATAAATTGAATTATGCTCTATTTTAAGCGTTGCTTTTAGAATGTAGTAAAAATGTGATAAGATATTTTTTTTTTTTTGCAAAAAGTAGAAAAAATATATATTTTGCCCTTTAAATTGAGGTAGTATATTTTTTATTTGTACAAAGAGTCAAAAACTCATTAGAAGAATATATATTTCAATATACGATTTATTATTTTTTTCTGAACAAAAAACAATTCTGTTATAGTCTGAAATCTTAAACCTGTTACTTATATTTCCGCTTACATTGTGCTTTAATTTTCTTACCAGAGCCAAAGCTTTCAAAAAAAAAAAAAAAAAACGTACAATTCAGAAGCAATTTAGCACAAAAGTCGCGTCAAGTTTTCATAACAGCAAGTAGCATTTCCTTCTCATTTATTCTATTCCCTCATATTTGTGATTCACTTCATTAAGTGTTCATGCAATGCGCGATATTTTTCTAGTTTTTTGCTGCAGATTGTCCGGACGTGGGCCCGAACGCTCATTCTCCTGGTTACGAGGAGAACGCGCTGCCAATCAAGCTATTCAGCTCTGTTGGACATAGTACAAGTTAAAGTTATAAGTTTAACCGAAAACCTCATTCTGGTTCTTTAAAACTGGTTTTTCGGCTGAAAAAAAAACAATTTTTAGACCGTGGTCTATTTTTCGTCAGTAGCCAGCACCATAAGCTTTAAAATAAAGTGTAAATCAAAGAAATCGATCAAGAATTGAGGAAAATCTGGCGTAGAAACCAAAAACAGGCTACATAAATAATATATAAGGACTAGTCGACCCGTGCGGAACTCCGCACTGTGCTTCGAATCGTTTCATAAGGTATTTCGCTCTTTAAGAATTTCAAAGGAAGAACATTATGAAGAAGAACCGAAAAAAAAGTAAGCGCAGAAGAGAAGGCATGTAAATTAAAGACATCAGTAACAAAACCTCGTAAAATACAACGTTGTGACAATTTGATCATCGCTCACCTTTTGGTCGTACATATTTTCAATTCAAACATAAATATCATTAAAAGTGTGGCTCAGTAATGACTCGTGAAAAAGCAATAATTGTGCATGTAAAAAAACAGGTTGTGGCAAATACAGTCCTGCCCATGTGAGCATCTGACGGGAAAAAAAGAAATATTAAAGAGATATTTATTGGTACGGATTCGAATTGGCGCCATTCAGATTAACAGCCCGACACCCCAACAAATTTAGCAATTGCGCCTTCCTTTTCGAAAGCTATTCATTGAAGGAGTGCGTAGTACACAACAGCAAAAAAGCTTTTTGCCAAAAAAAAATAATAATAATAATAATAATAAGATCATGCTTCTATGTTTTGTCATTAACCAGCATGATACGATTTAAAATTATTCGAAAAGCATGGAATTTGATTAAAGAATGACGAAGATCTCACGTAGCGATTGAAACGAATATTCTAGAGAAGTAATAAATTAGATTGAAAATAAGTGTTTTTATCTTTGAATATTGAACTATTTCACATAGAAGGTTGCTTTATGAGTTACGGCTTAAATGCCGCACATGTTTCTCTTTTAATCAAACACTTAAAATTCAAAACCAAAACCAGTTGAACTTAGTCCGTTTTTTAAGTGTAATTTTTCGAACGTAGACAAAATGTTTTTTTTTTTTTCAGCAGAAAGCAGAGGAGTAGAAAATGATTTCTTGCTAATGAAGTTGATAATAATTTCAATGCTTTATATCGTATTCGCGCGAATAAAAAATTAAAGGTTTACAGGGTGAAACTCGTAGTTTTATTTTGGCGTAGTATTTTTTCATTTGTACAAAAGGTCGAACACTGCTATTAGAAACATCCACATTTCAGCAAACAATGAAAATGTTTTTCTGCACAAAAAGGATTTCCTTTAGGTAAATCTAATACTTTTTTATGCTTACATTATGCTGAGTGGTCTGGATGTAGTCAAAGCTTAAAAAAAGGAAGAACACTCTTCGATTAATAGTCAACTTATCCGAATGATAACTGTAGCCTGCATAAAGGAGTCGAAACACCAAGTAGCATTCCCACTGCATTTATTTTATTACGTTTGTATGTTATGAGTACATGTAATGCGTAATACTGATACAAATTTGATATTCTTTGAGACAGCCCAAACTTGCCCGAAGTTCAGATAGTTTATAGCCGAACGCTCTACCGAAAAAACTTATCAATTTAACCAAACAACTAAGTCCAGTGCTTTTAAGCTTTATTAAAATATGAACACACACACACAGGCTATTTTTTTTTTTGCCGAAAGCGACGTAAAAAATGGAAAACTGCATTAGAACTTTGCTTTTAAAAAATGCATAAGAACTACAGGCAGCATCAAGGTTTTGAAACAGCAAGGGGCGCTTTCGAAAACTTGATTTTTCGACCGTAAGTCTATTTTTCTTCATTAGCCAGCCTGATAAGTTTTAAAATGAGAAGGAAGTAATATATAAGATAAGATATTGAAGAAACATTTTTTTATTCTTGAAATTTTTTACAATTTGTTGCCGCAGGCTGCTTGAACCGTTATGACTTAGATGGCAGCACGTGTTTATCATTTAACAGCACGGTTAAAATACAAAATAAATTGAACTATGCTCTTTTTTAAGCGTAGCTTTTCGACTGTAGTAAAAATGTGATAAGCTATTTGTTTTTTTTTGCAAGAAAGATTTAAAAAAATAAATATTTTACCCTTCAAATTGAGGTAGTAATTTTTTTATTTGTACAAAGAGTCAAAAACTCATTAGAAGAATATATATTTCAATATACGATTTATTATTTTTTTCTGAACAAAAAACAATTCTATTGTAGTCTGAAATCTTAAACCTGTTACTTATATTTTCGCTTACATTATGCTTTAATTTTCTTACCAGAACCAAAGCTTAAAAAGAAAAAAAAAAAAAAAACCTAAAATTCCGTAGTAATTTAGCACAAAGTCACTTCAAGTTTTCATATCAGCAAGGAGCGTTTCCTTCTCATTTATTTTATTCCTTCATAGTTGTTATTCACTCAATTAAGTGCTCATGTAATGCGCGATATTTCTCTAATTTTTTGTTGCAGATTGTCCGGACATGGGCCCGAACGCGCATTCTCCTGGTTACGAAGAGAACGCTCTGCCGATCAAGCTATTCAGCTCTGTCGGTCATAGCGCAAATTAAAGTTATAAGTTTAACCGAAAACCTCATTCTGGTTCTTTAAAACAGGTTTTTCGGCTGAAAAAAACAATTTTTAGACCGTGGGTCCATTTTTCGTCAGTAGCCAGCACCATAAGCTTTAAAATAAGGCGTAAATCAAAGAAATCGATCAAGAATTGAGGAAAATCTGGCGTAGAAACCAAAAACAGGCTACAGAAATAATATATAAGGATAAATCAAAGAAATCGATCAAGAATTGAGGAAAATCTGGCGTAGAAACCAAAAACAGGCTACAGAAATAATATATAAGGATACAGGGTGTTCCGTTTTAACCTGCAAGACCTTTGTTTTTGCAATCGTTCGTCCTAGATGCATACTTCCTATTGCAAAATTGTCCAAAATCAGATGCAGAGTTGAGATATTGAAAGTTTGAAGTAAAAATAAAAATGGGTCAACAATTACAAATTTTAACTTTTTATACCGGCCCCAGGTCCCCTACGTTATATTCAGGGATATTATCTCCATTGAGAAAGAATTCTAACTCAAAATGTTTGTAATTAGTACGACCAATGTTCACCGAGATACGAAACGCAGCGTTTTTTGACTTACACTACTTTTTACTCACCGTCAATAACACCTTTTGAGGTAAAATATAGCGGTTAACAAATGTTTAGAATTATATGAGTGCATAGAGTGGTTTTCCAAATTATTCGAGGTTTTGTTATGAGTTTTTGCGAATCGCTGCATAACATTTGCATTTGTTTTTGAATAAAAATGAAAAATATAAGTACCTTGTTTTTCTTTAGGGCGTTAATTTCCAATCTCATCTTCTGTATAGTCCCTTAAAATTTGGGACTAGAATATTTCCTTGTGTTTTGATCGCACAAATGCCAAGATTTTTTTTATCAGAAATAGTTTTTGATGGAGATTATTTCTCTAAAAATTAGTTAGGGGACCTAGGGCTCGTATAAAAAGTTAAATCTTGTATTTTTCGACTCATTTTTATTTTGGTTCAAACTTTCAATATTTTAACTCTGCATCTGATTTTGAGCATTTTTGCAATTGGAAGTGTACATCTAGAACTAACGGCTGCGAAAGTCTTGCAGGTTAAAACGGAACATCCTGTATATGTATACATTCGGATTATGGATTTTAAAAGTTCACAATTTTAAAAAAATCTCCTGCGGTTCTAATTGATGAACTTTTGTGTCCTGTTTGCAAAAAACTATTGCTGCAGTTATGGCATAACAAATCATATCACATCAACTCGTGAAACGTTTAGTGAACGAAATACACGGTGCTCTATCCAGTACCAACTACTAAAGCATAATATATATATACATATATATATAACAGTACGGTGTTGTTCGTGTTAAAATGGCTTATACATTGTAAAAAAATTCAGACACGTTACTAATTAGTTCCGCAGATCGTTTCAGGAATCTACAGGTTTTTATTCACTTCCTGAGAAAATCAACTATCTTAGCCAAAAATTTTTACTGAATTGCTGCAAGTTGCACGAATGTGGACTTCTCGCTGTTGTGAAAAATATTTTAGCTACCAGTTTCAAGATTAACTGAGGTATTTATGAAGCGCATCGGTTTCAGTTCGATAATGGATTCTCCTAATTGACACAAATTGAAATAAACATGACAGTGGAATCGGACATTTCGAGAGAAAAATATCTGATTTTAGAGTTACGGAATATAGAATGTATAATAAGTTCGAATAATTCTACAAATATTTTTTAATGTTGTATATTCACCTACTGAAAATTCACCCCATGTGGCATATCACATTCTTGCCTCGAGCACCTCAATTTCTGTCCTAGCGTTGGCCCTGTTTGAAATAAAAGTACGCAAGCCAGGTCCAAAAACGAAGGGGGGGGGGGCGTTTTGTTCACCTATTGTTGAATTGGAAGCTGTAGTGTAGATCGTAGCAAAGCGTTTAAGCACCATGCCGTACTTTAAAGAGCCCCTTGGCAAAGGACAGGCTGACTTATCCGACATTTTGGTTCCAAGACAAAATTGGATCCAACCTCGTTTCTAGTATTTATAAATACGTTATAATATTCATTAGTTGCTATGTCGTAAAACAATTGATGTTAAGTTGAGTAAAATGTCATTTAAACTGACCGAGAAAGATAACTTAGTTCAAAAATTCAACAAAAATACATCGTGAAATATTTACTGTAATAAATCTCATTAGAACACCTTATTTGTTTTCACATTGTATTAATTAAATCGTCATCATCTACAGAGTAAAACAATCAAACATCAACCAGGCAACACATCTAAAGCTTCGACACCAGTATTCTGCAATTAGGCTTTTGTACAAACACTATCTTTTTCTCCCGACAAATTTGGAACCAAAATGTCGGATAAGTCAGATCCTCTTATATAGGAACCTTAGTACATTTTGCGTGGTACAGTCATAGAAAAAAAAACGAAACACTCGTTCGTATTCGAAGACTATTGACACTAGAGACACGTGTAAGGTGGTATTTTTTCAGGAATAGTTTGTTCTACATAATTATGTTAATAAATTGTTGTTAATGGGTCGTCTTCAGACTAAAACGAGCATCAACTTCAAATTTTTCAATGAGAACCCCCCTTTTCTATCACATATTTGTAATCAGCATCCATTTTTAACTTAGTATACAAAATTATGTTTAATTTGATCGGGCCGTTACTTCAGAATTGAGTTTTGAAAAATCCCTCTCGTAATGTTAAAACGTATTTTGATATTTTTATACATAACACATAAACTAGACTAGGTACGGCAAAGATTGTTTTTTTTTATATTAGAATATGAATCGGCCCAATAATAAAAACATCATTTACAACAGCTAAAATGCAAATTTAGTTTTTTTTTTTTTATGTATTATGATATTATTTTTTGAAAAAAATGTGATCAGAAACCACATTAAATTTTAATAGAAAAACAATCTGGATGAGCTCTTATGTGGGAATCCAAAATTTGAGTTCAAAATAATCAGTAGTTTTCTCGCTATGCTTAAAAATTCATTTTTTCCCATTTTTTCCCATTTTATACCTTTTTAAAACAGAAATTATGAAAGTAAGTTTCTTCGTTAAAAAAGAACAAAATTGTTCAACAAAGCCAATTATAACATGGTTCTTCTGCATTAGAATTACGTCTATGAAGTTTTTTATTGCATAAATTTATTCGCTGTCTCTGCAGAAGAACAACACAATATTGCAATCGTCAGTTTTTTGTGGATATCGTTTAACGTCAATATGTAAATAATGCAAAACACTATTTCATTGCCTAATAAAACAATATATTACAAAACATTTTAAATTAAAAGCTACACTTGAAATACTTTTTTTTTCTGCGTTTAGCCATTGCCTTTTGCAAAACAATAATTCTGAAAAAAAAATAATAATTTGAATTTTGTCATCTTGAATTCAAATTATGTTTTTCGCAATCACGAGTGTGTGTATATGTAAGCGTGTGTGTTTGTGTGTGGGGGTATGTGTGTGTGTGTAGGCATGTGTATTTGTGTGTGTGCAGGCATGAGTGTGTGGGTAGTTGTGTGTATGTGTGTGGGGGGGGTATGTGTATGGTTGCGTAGGCATTTGTGTCTGTGTGCAGGCACGAGTGTGTGGGTAGTTGTATGTATGTGAGAGTGTGTGTGTGTGTTTGTGTGTGTATGTGTTTGTGTATGTGTGTAGGTGCGTGTATGTATGTGTGTGTATTTGTATATATGTACATGTGTGTAGGTGCGTGTATGTATGCGTGTAAGTGTTGGATATTGACGAAACCTGGAGACGGTTTTCGCTAGAGGTGCAGCATCGTGAGGACCCGGTCGACGGTGATGCTGCAGAGGGTGGCGGTGGGAAAAATGATAGGAACGTCAAAAACAGTCAAATAAAAGCAATAAGCAATCGTGATTGCTCAAAAAGAAAAAAAAATCACAACTCTTTCACAGAAACATACAATAAAACCTCATTGTCTTGCTTGTCATGTTGCAGTTGGCAGTGTAGAATGAATGACTTGTCTCAATGATATTTTGCTAAAAGGAAAAAATTATTGCCGTGTCTAAATCAGGGAAAAGCACTCGAAAAATAGCCGACAGTGTGAAATTTCTCTTTTAACATTATCCAGATAGGTCAATAGAAAATATTTGCTCTGATCAGTTTGCTGATTTTTACGAATTATCTTTTTTTTTTTTTTTTTTTTTTTTTTTTTGTGAAGTGTTTCAAAATATTCAATGTGTTAAGATCTAGGAGAGGAAATGTAGGCCACAGTAGTGGGTCGCAAGCTTTGAGCCCGAGTTCTGCACACAAACTAGTTGTTGTGGTTAATTGTGAACTTTTTTATTTATTTATTTTTTGACTTAGTCAAAGATTTAACAAAACATTAATTTGAATGTAAGATTAAGTAGAGTTTTTGTCTATTTCTAATTGTAATTTAAATACTATTTTTCTACTTTCTTTCTCTGTAATTGTCCGTGCATTTCGCAAAATAAAATTTTAAAATGTTTTCTTCTTTTTTAAATAACATAGAAAAATATGGAAAAAGTGAACTTAAGTCAACTTAAGTGAATAATAAATACAATAAATCCTTTAAAAACTTAAACTTTTTTTGTTTTTATTTTACATTGCATTATTAAAGAACACGGTACATTGAGTTTTAGGAAAATAAATATTGATTTAAGTAGTGTTATAACACTTTCTTTTCCCTTTGTATTTATGGCCACTTTACCCCATGGGGTGGGGGAAAGTGGTCATAGCATGGGGTAAAGTGGTCATAGCTAAAAATAGATGCAAAACCATTATAAACAACCCAAATATTTGTATATTTCGGCTATTTTTATAGTTACAAGCATATGTGTGTATACACGAGTATATACGTGACAACATTAGTAAACATTGGTAAACATTAGTAAAAACGTTCATATATGAGTAGATACATGTATGCATCAGATACATGCATGCACGTGCCTACTCAAGTATATACGTGTATACACGAGTATATAAGCATGTATACGTGATTACCTACAGGAGTGTATGCGTGTCCATACGAGTATATCCGTGTCACGTGTATGTACGGGTATATACGCGTGTAAACGAACATCATATGAGTGTGTGCACTTGTATCTCGAGTATATACGTGCATACATGAGTATATACGTGTACATTAGACTTATACACGCATATATAAGTATACATACACACATATACGGATATACACGAGTTCATTCGTGGATACATCCAGTGCGTGTTTGAACGTGTCTACTCACATTGTGAAGCACGAGTATACGTATGTATACGTGCAAACAGGATTATATACTTGTATAGACGTATGTACGTACATTTACGTGTATACACCAGTACATGTATGTATGCACGAGTATATAAGCTTATAATGTGTGCCTACAGAGTAGATCCAAGCACTTGGGCAAAAATCTAAGGGGTGTGAGAGGGGAGGATAAGAAGCAAAGAATTGTAAAGGAACTTACGTTTGCTGACGCGCTACATGCACACAAAGCCAGAAACTGATGGATGCAAAACAAATCACAAATTTGTTACACAAATATGATTTTACCCAACATTTTAGTTTTTAAGATATACTTGGAGCGGTTGTTAAAAGTTACGTCCTGTAGTCTAATACAAGCATCGCATTAAAGACGCAGCGGCTGATGAAAGTTTTCCAAAAGTCTCGTTATTGCAACAGAGCGTGCTTTGTGATTGCGACGCACATGTGTCACAGCTGCAGGCCGCAAATTTCATCAATTGCTTTAAAATTTTCCTGAGACCTAAAATTTTGTGTAAAATTGTCTTTGTGTAATACATTTTTGACCTGTTTTTCATCCATCAGTTTTTGGCTTTGCGTGCATGTAGCGCGTCAGTATTGTGTTTGTGACCATATGTTCCTTTTGTGATTCTTACTTCTTATCCTTCCCTCTTACACCTTATAATAATTTGCCCAAAATTTTAAACTCACCCTGTATACTTGTATATCATATCATTCCTGCATACTTGTATGTAAGTGTCTACTCGAGTACGTACGCGTATGTACGTGTCCACGTCCACCTGAGCATATAAGTGTTTATATATATATATATATATATATATATATATATATATATATATATATATATATATATATATATATATATATATATACGAGTATAAGCTAGTATATACGTGTATAGTCGAATGTTTATCTGTATAGATGAAAAATATTTGCAAATACCCATATACGTATTTATTGGTGCATTTATGTGAATATGTCTATATACGTGCCTACACGAGTATTTGCGTATGCATACGCATATACTCGTATATTTAACCCCATTTACTATAAAAACAATACATATTAAGTGAAATTATTTTTTAATTTATATATGCCTTATACTTAACGATTAAGTGACATTAGAAGAACGGTATTCATTAAGCCTAATACTATGACCACTTTACCCCATCTTACTTAAATTGTTCTAAAAAAATTTCTAAAATAGATTCAGCAAACTGCTGATGAGTAAGAGTTCTTGAGACATGTAGGAAGCTTCCTATGCAGTCAATCTGTTCATAATTCTAACAAACAAAATTTCCCAAGGAAGTTAAAAGAGGTGTTTAGATTTAAAAACTTTTCATATTCACACAATATATATATATTTTTTTACCAAATAAAAATTTACCAGTTGCAAAACTTTGTACTCAAAATGTAGTTTCTAACTGCCCTACTCTATAATAAAATTTTCACATTTATTCCAACATTCATTTAAAAGCTATAGCCATTTATTTAACAAATGATCACTTTACGCCATTGACCACTTTCCCCCACCAGACCCTAGTGTTTCGTTTTTATTTTCTATGACTGTACCATATCGAGATAGTTTATTTTTGGATGAAATGATACAGTTCGGCATATTGTTAATTTTAAAGATGGTCAGGTAAAAGCCATTTTTTACTTATTGCTGTACAGAAAAAACTGGGTCTGGAAAGTCCCAGAATTTTTGTTTATAAAGTTATTTAGCGGTCTTTTTCGGTGATTTTTATCTGTACGACATTATCATATTTTCTTTTCTTATTATTTAAAATTTCATTTATTTTTAATGCCGTACCAATTTATTGGTACAGGGGTGAAAATACTGGGTTGCCAACCCTCAACTTTAACCCGCTAGTTTAAGATCATTTGACCCATAATAAATTTTTAAGATTCTTAAATTTCATTAAATAATAATACAATTTGATGTAATGCCGTACATTTGTAATTTTATACATGACCAAAAAAGAATTAAATAAAATTGCTCTCGAGGACGGGGGAAAACGATCAAACATTTTTGTACGGCATATTCATACTTTTATAGTAATTATAATAAAATTAAATAAGAACTAAATGCCGTACAAAAAAGCAGTACCTACTCAATAAAAAAATATTTTTTATCTTTTTTTTAACGAAAATTCTGGGCCTTTCCAGACCCATTTTTCTGTACGGCAATAAGTAAAAAATTTCTTTTAAATGACCAACTTTTAAATTAACAATACGCCGTGCTGTATCAGTTGATCCAAAAATACCCTATCCTGATATGGTACCTCCTGCTTCCGGTGTAGTCACATGTACCACCCAAAATGTATGGCATGGTGCTTAAACGCTTTTTCACGATCCACTACAGCTTACAACTGTAAGTGTATCAAATGACCTACCCCTATTTTTGGACCTGGCCTGCGTACTATAATGCTTTTAGATTTTTTTTGTGAATCAGGAATGTGCCAAGCTATCATAGAAAACGTACCTAAGTTTTCTCTGAATGTTCCCGGGACACGCCCGGCTTTAACCAGTGAGATTTCCGAATTCCTACAGAAAAATTCCAATTTAATTTCATGAAGGTTACTGGATTTTAGCAGAAAACATTCCTGTTTTTCGTAAGATACGTTACTTGTGGAAATTGGGACATTTTCTGTTGTTTTCACAGTGTAAAATACGCTGATATTTCTCAGAAAATATTATTTAAAGTTATAATTGTAAAATGTTAAAAGATAATCCCCCAAATCTCCCATCCCTTTTGCAACAACCCCTTGCCGCCCTTTTTAACAGAAACTCGTAAAATACGCAGATGAAAACATGTGACACTAAGGAAAACTTCAAGGTTCAAAAACATTTTTGCCAGATTTCTCAAAACGTGCTTTTTTGATGCTCATGTACTTTTTACAGAAGCTCTACTATCAGTAGTATATGTTTAAAATTTGGCGAGTAAAATTTTCGAAATCTGCTTGCAATTCTGGCTTAGTCTTTGCCATTTTGCAATGCCGATTATGGAACTTTCTTAATAAATCAGGAGGAGGCCAAACAGTTATATTATACCTTCCAAAGTTTACCCTACCGTTCCAAAGAAACGACTGGCTTCAAACGGGAAGATTTCTGAATTTTTAAGAAGGTTTCTGAGATAATTTCAGGAAGATTACTGAATGTTAGAGGAAAACGTTCTTAGTTTTTGCAAGATATGGTACTGGTAAAAATGGGGCACATCAGCTGCCCATTATTTTCCAGGAACATTTCTGAATCGTTTTCGCAATGATTCTTGCAAAGCAATTTAGTCCATGCTTACTCGCTCCCTTTGGGAGCCTTATCAGCACAGACAGACCGTCATTAAACTAAAGCAGTTACGCCTTATAAATCCGCTCAGATAATTTTCAAACTGAGAGCTAAAAATATTTTTCACTCCATAGAGAAGTCAGCATTTGTGCAACTTGTAGCAGTCAAGAAAACTTTTTGACAGCGATACTTGATTTTTCCAGGAAGTGGTTAAAAACTTTTGAAATCCCGAAATGTTACACGGAAATATTCAGCAACGTTTCGGATTTTTTTTTTTTACAGTGCAGTTGTCCAAATGAAATTGTGCTTTTCGAGAGTAGCTTGCCGCCTCTTTCATGGAGAATAGTTTACTGCCTCATAAAATACTTTAACAAGTTATATAGTTACAATACTCAGCATAGGACTTCCACCTACCTTCGTGCATGGATTGATAATCAGCACTTGAAGAAACACAGTCGGTTTTCCTTTGCAAAAACACTGAACCTACCTTCTTCCGCTGTTGAACCCCACTCCTTGAGTCCCCATGGATCTATTTTGGAACACAGTGGAATTCATTTCCATGATGAACTCATGACTAGTGTGACGAAAAACACAGCGATTCCGGCACTTGTAAAACAATTGGCTCTGGAGACCATCCATGAAAATCCGCATTCGTCTTTAAAGATTTATACAGATGGTAGCAGGGTTGATGGGTTAATTTCGGGGAATGGAATGCACGTTCCCATTCCTACCGGAGCTTTGGAATGCAAAATTAGAAACCCAGATTTTTGCTCAGCGTTTAGATCGGAGCTTATTGCTACCAGGAAGAACTTGCAGTGTGCTGTTCAGATGGAAGACATGTGCCAGCGTATCTGGCTTTTGACTGATAGTCTGCCTCGATTCAGCATCTCTATAGTTGGGACTTGGTTGGTGATCAAACTAGTCTGGACATTTTGAATCTTCTTCAAAAACTTTCCCCCGGTCACAGCTTTCATTTCCACTGGATTCCTTCACATGTCTGTGTTGAAGGCAATGAGAGAAGAGACTCCCTTGACACCCTCCTGGTGAACTCACTTTTCGTGAGATTTCCACCAAGGCGAAAATTGAGTTACATAGAAAAGTGAAAACTCCTCCCACCCACTCATAGCACTGTGCAAAATATTCGGGTGAATCCTTAAAAATCAGACGTAGATCACACCACACCGCCTACATCAGATTTTTAAGTGGCCACACGAGAGCCCTCATGTTTTGTGGGGTCTCAAGGCCTTTCCGAAATGCCACTGGTGTTTTGCTGGCGAAGCCTCACCGGCTCACATTTTGACTTGCTTGGGTTTTACACAAAGGATGAGGTCCTTTGCAACCCACAAATTTTCCTGGACTTCCTGGAGATATTTGGATTTATAGGGATTTTCTAGCCCCGCAAGACAATTTCGAGGTAAGTAACTACAACAGTTATGCAATCAACATTTAAAAGTAAAAAAAACGAAATAACGACTGAAAAAAAATGTTTAAAATTCATATTGTGTATCAAAGATATAATTATAACACATTGTTTGCTAAAAAGCAAAGGTACGATCATCACTTAATTTTTGTAAAGTCAACATTTTATCGGAAAGAAAAAAAAATTGTTGAAAAAAGAAAAGGAAAATGTTTTAAAGCAGATTCTGTTCTATGCAAATAGGTAATTAGGAACAGTATCCATTACAAAACAGAGTACAGTTGAACTTTCTTATTACGGTCACGTTAAATACGAAATCACGGCTAAAACGAACATTTTGTTCGTTAAGTTCGGTTTGCTGTTTAATTGCATTAAAAATTTCACGTGTAGTACGTACAATGAATTGGAAGTTTCGGCTAAGACGAACAAAAATTTGTGAGCTCTTTACTAAAAATATTCGTGGTTGGATACCATAATTTTCTTTAATAGAAATTATTCCTCATTTTGTTAGGTAGTAGAAGACCCATTGTGTATCGAGAAAAAAATGATAAGAATTTCTTATTTACCCAAAGATAAAACTGTTCATTTTCCATTGTACAGTCATAGAAAAAAAACGAAACACTCGATCGTATTCAAAGACTATTGACACTAGAGACACGTGTGAGGTGTCATTGTTTCAGGAATAAAAAGTTCTACAAAATTATGTTAAAAAATTGTCGTTAAGGGGTCGTCTTCACATTAAAACGAGCATCAACTTCAAAATTTTATATGAGAACCCCCTTTTTTATCACATATTTGTGATCGGCACCCTTTTTTTACTTTGTACGCAAAGTTTTGTTTAATTCGATTCAGCCGTTACTTCAGAATCGAGTTTTGAAAAATTCCTCTCGTAATGTTAAAACGTATTTTGATATTTTTACTCATAACATAAAAACTAGATTGGACACGGCAAAGATTGTTTTTTATATCAAAATATGAATCGACCCAATAATAAAAACGCCCTTTACAACACCTAGAATGTAATTTTAGTTTTTTTATGAATTATTTTAATATTTTTTGAAAAAAATATGATCTGAAATCATATTAAATTTTAACAGAAAAACAATCTAGACGAGCTTTTATGCGGGAATCCAAAATTTGAGCTCAAAATATTGAATAGTTTTTGCACTATGCTTAAAACTTCATTTTTTCTCACTTTAGGGGGCCGTATACTATTTTAAAACAGAAATTATGAAAGTTGGTTTCCTCGTAAAAAATGAAAAAAAAAAAATGTTCAACAAAATAAGCAAACCAATTATAACGTGGATTTTCTACATAAGAGTTACGTCTATGAATTTTTTAAATGCATAAATTAATTCGTTGTATCTGCAGAAGAACAACACAATATTGCAATCGTCAGTTTTTTGTGGATATCATTCAAACGTCAATGTGTAAATAATGCGAAACACTACTTCATTGTTGATTAAAGAATATTTTATAGAACTTTTTTATTTAAAAGCTACACTGAAATACTTCTGTTTTTTTTTTTTTTTTTTTTTTTTTTTGAGCAATCACGATTGCTTATTGCTTTCATTTGACTGTATTTTTCGTTCCTTTGATTTTTCCAAGCAGCAACCTCCACAGCATCACCGTTGACCGGGTCCTCACAATACTGCACCTCTAGCGAAAACCGTTTCCAGGTTTCGTCAATATCCTACACTTACACGCATACATACACGCACCTACACATATCTACATATATACACCTACACACATACACAAACACATACACACAACTACCCACACACTAATGACTGCACAGACACAAACACATATGCCTATACACGCATGCACATACCCCCCCCCCCCACACACACAACTACCCACACACTCATGCCTGCACACAGACACAAACACACATGCTAATACAAACACACATACCCCCCACACACAAACACACACGCCTACATACACACTCTCGTGATTGCAAAAAACATAATTTCAATTCAAGATGTCAAAATTCAAATTATTATTTTTTTTTTATTTATTTATTTTTTTTTGCAATAGACAGTGTAGAATTAATGGCTCTTCCCGGTAATAACTTGCTAAAAGGAAAAATTATTTCCTTGTCTAAATCGGGAAAAAGCACTCGAAAAATAGCCGACAGTGTTAAGTTTCGCCTTTAACAGTATCCAGATGAGTCAATAGGTAATATTTGCTCTTAGATAAGTTTACTGTTTTTTAGGAATTATTATTATTATTATTATTTGTAAAGTGTTTGAATAATTTCCAGTGTGGTAGGAGAGGAAATTTTAGTAGCAGTAGAGGGCCGCGTGCTTTGAGCCTCATTCTGCACGAAAGTAGTAGTTGTAGCTAATTGTGAACTTTTTTTTTTTTTTTTGACTTCGTCAAAAATTTAACAAAACATTAATTTGCGTGTTAGATTAAGTTGAGTTTTTGTCTATTCTTAATAATAATTTAAATACTTTTTTTTTCTATTTATTTTCTCGGTCATTGTCTGTGCATTTCACATTAAAACTATTCTTGCAAGACAAAGATAAAATTTCAATTTTTTTTTTAATAACGTGAAAAAATATCGACAAAAAATAGAGTTGTAAAAATTTATTGTTATCAACTACTAGATGACTATCTTATTAAATGCGTGTTTTTCAGAATTTAATATCTGAATATTCGTCTCCAACTTTATGACACTGGCTCTCCAATTCAACTTTCTGGTCTGACTCTTTAAGCAAACAACGGGCAACACGGACCAGCTGCGAGGGCTAAATGTGGCCCGCGTCTCCACTAAAGTTTGGTTATCCCATTCGATGGCTGCAGTGGGTCCTAATAATGAGCACAACAGCCCTTCACCGAACACCTGGTTGTTTTTTTAATATTACCACGCATTACGATCTTTCTCATTTAAACAAATTCTCTTTTTTTTTATTACAAAAAAGCCGCTAGAACAATTACCGTGTTTGTTCACAGTGTTAATTCATATAACCAAATTTTTACCAAAATAAAGTTCGAGTATGAACAGTTTGCTCATTAACGGGTATTTATATTCTCCTGTTTCTGTTTTATTTTTCAGATTGATACTTCGTTCATTTTATGCATATAGAGCAAATTTTCACTGAATAAATAAACCTTGCTTCGCTCGTGTCTCCAATCTATTTCATGCTGCGTCTTCCCACGTTGTGCGGTCTATTTTTTATATTTTTGTGTGCGATGGCCCAAACTTCTGTCGATGTTCTGCGAAATTAAAAACGCGCAATTCCATTTGACATCAAAAGACTTTCTATTCATTCCAAAATAAACCTGTAACATAGGTGCAATACATTTATCAAACATATTCACATAATGATTCTAGGTATAAGGTTTGATATTTACATTTCTTTGAGGCCAATTTGCTGAAAGATTATATAAGCAATCCAATCCTTATATATTATTTCTGTAGCCTGTTTTTGGTTTCTACGCCAGATTTTCCTCAATTCTTGATCGATTTCTTTGATTTACACTTTATTTTAAAGCTTATCGTGCTGGCTACTGACGAAAAATAGACCACGGTCTAAAAATTGTTTTTTCTCAGCCGAAAAACCAGTTTTAAAGAACCAGAATGAGGTTTTCGGTTAAACTTATAACTTTAACTTGCACTATGTCCAACAGAGCTGAATAGCTTGATTGGCAGCGCGTTCTCCTCGTAACCAGGAGAATGAGCGTTCGGGCCCACGTCCGGACAATCTGCAGCAAAAAACTAGAAACATATCGCGCATTGCATGAACACTTAATGAAGTGAATCACAAATATGAGGGAATAGAATAAATGAGAAGGAAATGCTACTTGCTGTTATGAAAACTTGACGCGACTTTGTGCTAAATTGCTTCTGAATTGTACGTTTTTTTTTGAAAGCTTTGGCTCTGGTAAGAAAATTAAAGCACAATGTAAGCGGAAATATAAGTAACAGGTTTAAGATTTCAGACTATAACAGAATTGTTTTTTGTTCAGAAAAAAATAATAAATCGTATATTGAAATATATATTCTTCTAATGAGTTTTTGACTCTTTGTACAAATAAAAAATATACTACCTCAATTTAAAGGGCAAAATATATATTTTTTCTACTTTTTGCAAAAAAAAAATAGCTTATCACATTTTTACTACATTCTAAAAGCAACGCTTAAAATAGAGCATAATTCAATTTATTTTGTATTTTAACCGTGCTGTTAAATGATGAACATGTGCTGCCATCTAAGTCATAACGGTTCAAGCTGCCTGCGGTAACGAATTGTAAAAATTTTCAACAATAAAAACATTTCTCTTCAATATCTTATCTTCTATATTGTTCCCTTCTCATTTTAAAACTTATCAGGCTGGCTAATGATGAAAAATAGTCTTACGGTCGAAAAATCAAGTTTTCGAAAACACCCCTTGCTGTTTGAAAACCTTGATGCAGCCTGTAGTTCTTATGCATTTTTTTTTTTTTTTTTTGCAAAGTTCTAATGCAGTTTTCCAATTTTTTACGTCGCTTTCGGCAAAAAAAAAAAAAAAAAAACCTGTGTGTGTGTGTGTGTTCATATTTTAATAAAGTTTAAAAGCACCGGAATTAGTTGTTTGGTTAAATTGATAAGTTTTTTTCAGTAGAGCGTTCGGCTAAATTTATATTAGTATTACGCATTACATGTACTCATAACATACACACGTAAAAAAAATAAATGAAGTGGGAATGTTACTTGGTGTTTCGACTCCATTATGCAAGCTACAGTTATCATTAAGATAAGTTGACTGTTAATCGAAGGGTATTCTTCCTTTTTTTAAAGCTCTGACTACATTCAGATCACTCAGCATAATATAAGCATAAAAAAAGTATTAGATTTACCTAAAGGAAGTCATTTTTGTACAGAGAAACATTTTCATTGTATGCTGAAATGTAGATGTTTCTAATAGCAGTCTTCAACCTTTTGTACAAATGAAAAAATACTACGCCAAATTAAAACTACGAGTTTCAACCAGTAAATCTTTAATTATTTATTCGAATACGATATAAAACATTAAAATTATTATCAACTTCATTGGTAAGAAGTCATTTTCTACTCCTCTGCTTTCGGCTGAAAAAAAAAAAAAAAAAAAACACATTTTGTCTACGTTCGAAAAATTACACTTAAAACGGAATCGGTTCAACTGGTTTTGGTTTTGAATTTTAAGTGTTCGATTAAAAGAAAAAGAAGTACGGGCTTTTAAGCCGTACAGGTTAAATAAGCCTATTATGGGAAATTGTTGAATATTCAAAAATAAAAACACTTATTTTTTCAACCGAATTTATTACTTCTCTAGAATTTTTGTTTCAATCGCTACGTGAGGTCTTCCTCATTCTTTAATCAAATTCCATGTTTTACGAATAATTTTAAATCGTATCATGCTGGCTAATGAAAAAAGATAGACGCATGATCTTATTATAATGTTTTCGGCGAAAAACTTTTTTACTGTGTTTTATTACGCATTCCTTCAATGAATAGCATTCGAAAAGGAAGGCACAGTTGCTAGGTTTGTTGGAGCATCGTACTGTTAATCAGAATGGCGCCAGTTCGAATCCGTGCCACTAAATTTCTTTAATGTTTCTTCTTTTTCCGTCAGATGCTCACATGGGCTGGACTGTATTTGCCACAACCTGTTTTTTCACATGCAAAATTACAGATTTTTCACGCGTCACTCAGCCACACTTTTATTGATATTTATATTTGCATTGAAAATACATACAACCAAAAGGGGAGCGATGATCAAATTATCACAACGTTGTATTTAACGAGATTTTGTTACTGATGTCTTCAAATTACATGCTTTCTCTTGTGCGCTTACTTTTTTCCGTTTACTTTTTTCGGTTTTTCTTCATAATATTCAAAGATAAAAACACTTATTTTCAATCTAATTTATTACTTCTCTAGAATGTTTGTTTCAATTGATACGTGAGATCTTCGTCATTCTTTAATCAAATTCCATGCTTTACGAAAAATTTTAAATCGTATCATGCTGGGTAATGACAAAACATAGAAGCATGATCTTATTATTATTATTATTTTTTTGGCAAAAAGCTTTTTTGCTGTTTTTTTACTACGCATTCCTTCAGAGAATAACTTTCGAAAAGGAAGGCGCCATTGCTAGGTTGCTAGGTTTGTTGTGGTGTCGGGCTGTTAATCAGAATGGCGCCAATTTGAATCCGCGCCAATAAATATCTCTTTAATGTTTCTTTTTTTCCCGTCAGATGCTCACATGGGCAGGACTGTATTTACCACAACCTGTTTTTTCACATGCACAATTATTGCTTTTTCACGAGTCACTACTCAGCCACACTTTTAATGATATTTAAGTTTGCATTGAAAATATGTACGACCAACAGTTGAGCGATGATCAAATTATCACAACGTTGTATTTAACGAGGTTTTGTTACTGATGTCTTTAAATTACATGCCTTCTCTTCTGCGCTTACTTTTTTTCGGTTCTTCTTCATAATGTTCTTCTTTTGAAAATTTTAAAGAAAGAAATGCCTTATAAAGTGATTCGAAGCACAGTGCGGAGTTCCGCACGGGTCGACTAGTAGGTTCATATTAGAAAAGGCAAAAAGTTCCATTAATTTTAATTTGTCCTTATTCGATTTACTAAACAACGATCTATACGATCGACCAGTCAAACCCAGTCCGTCATTCTTAGGTTAATCCTGATAGACAAAAATCTATAAATATTTTAACTTTTTTTTCAAAAAAAAATTTTTGACCGTAAATTGCTTTTTGGCGCAACATTACCGTCCCAAAAAGTATCGAATTACGGAAAAAATAGAGAATTTCAAAAAATCATGAATTGAGCTGGATAATCTCGTTCTTTTCTTTGTTTACATTCCGTTACTTGATAAGCCGTGACCTTGAAAGAAACGTTTTCAATGTGGTGACGGTCCCTAAAATGTTTTTCGTTAATAACTCCTGTTCTACTGCACGGAATGCAGTAAAATTTCGTACCCTGACTGTTTTTTGCGGTCTAAACATAATTATGTAGCAAAAAATAGGGGTTCCCATTTAAAAATCAAGAGTTGGTGCTCGTTTTGCTTTGTATATGGTCCCTTATCAAAATTTTACCTACATAGTTTTAAAGAAGACTTTAAACCAAGTCGGATGACACCTTTGTTTCCTTTCTAGCACGTATAATGGCCGAATAATTAAAAGTATTTGGTTTTTTTTTTCTTCTATGACTGTACATTGCAGCCTCTTCTACGATTGTCGATTATCCTCTTCCTTTTTCAATATTTTCCAAAACATCCATACATAAGAAATGAATGATATTTTTCTGAATATACTAATAGTTAGTTTTCAATATGTGTTTATAAAATATATTTTTTAATATAGGTAAACATTTTTTCGTTTTTTCTGAGTATCATTCACTCACGGTTGTAACGAATAACGGATAATGCGAACAAATTCGTGGATTTTTGACCGTTCGTAGTAACCAAATTCAACTTCTTTTATAATGATAAGTTGTGAATGCTTCGTCAGCATCTAATTTTCACGTTTATTAAGGAAACTAAAAGGAATGTAGGCAATCAAAACATTCGGTTTTTGTTCTTGCATGATTAGTGCGATTTTTTGAAGCTCATTCTCAATTTTTCTACAGGTTATATGAACCTTTAAAGCGGCAAAATTTTTGATAACAGATGATATTAGCGAGCGTAGCCATTGGTATCAAAATGACTGCACTAAAAAAAATTTCGAAACGTTACTGAGTATTGCCATGTAACGTTGCAGTATTTTAATGGTTTCTATACACTTCCTGGAAAAATAGAGTAACACTGTCAAAAAAATACCTAAATTGCTACAAGTCGCACCAATGCAGATTTCTCATTGTTGTGAAAAATATTTTTAGCTCCTAGTTTAAAGACGAAATGAGCGTATTTATATAGTCTATCGGCTTCGGTCCGAATACCACCCGTCCAGACTGATTGAGCTCAAGAAGGGAGCAAATAAGTCAATGAACTGCGTGGCTTTGCGAGAATTGCAGGCGAGTAAAATTCTTGATACATGCTCGCAATTCTGTCTTAGGTTTTGCTATGTTTGCGCTGCTGCTTTTGAAACTTTCTCGGTAAATCAGGAAAATTCCAAGCATTACCTAACATACTAGACGTGCCTACGTTTACTCTAAAGTTCCAAAGATACAACTGGATTTAAACGGGAAGGTTTCGGAATTTTTTAGGGGGCTTCCAGGATAACTTAAGGAGGGTTGCTGAATTTTACCAGAATGCGTTTCTGGTTTTTGCAAGCTATGTTACTGGTAGAAATTGGGAAAATCAGCTGCCCATTATTTCCCAGAAAATTTCTGAATCGTTTTTACAGTGTGACAGTGAAGTTCCTAGTTAAAGTGCCTAGTTTTAATTTATCCGCCTTTGCAATTTTCAGTGCCATGAGCTGCGCTGCTACAATGGGTAAAATTTTGAAAGCGGTTATATCCAATATTGCGTTGTAACTACATACAGTGGCTCCCAAAAGTGTTCGTACACCTACGACTTTCAATGAAAAAGGCCCCATGCATTGGTTAGAATTAATATTTCGGAATAGGTATTTAATTACAAGATCTATGATCTATTTTTGACAAAACTACACGAAAATTTTTAATAAAACATTAAAACTTAATTTTTTAAAAATCAAAAACCAAAAAGTGCGGGAAATTTTCTCTCACAAAAGTCTTTGTACACTTTGAAAAAATGTCAAAAAATTAGCAAATAATCTAACTTTTTACAAAATTATTATTTAGTAGAATATCATACAGTAACAAGAACAGCTTTTAAACGTGTGGGAAAAGATTTCATTGTTTTTTCTTTCTTTTTTTATGCAATTTCTCAGTAAGTGTTCAGCCGTTCTTCGAGTCTTACTGTTTCTATTTCGCTTTTAGTTTCAATGGTGTATTTTCGTAATCTAGCCGAAAGATATCTCCAAATATGTTCCATTAAGTTTAAATCTGGCGATTGAGGAGATATTTCTAATTATAAGGACAATTTTTGAGGCACCAAAGGCAAACGTGTACTTCGTATCGTTATATTGATAAAAAACAAAGTTGTTTCCGATTACCAAATTTTGGGCTAATAGTTTAAAATTGTTTTTAAAATATTTAAATGAACAGCATGATTTATTATTTCTTCTAAAAATTCTAAATTTCCAAGTCCTGATGCACTTATGCACCCTCACACAAGAACACTTTCACAGTCCTGATTAAGTGATCCAACTAAGTTCTTAAAATTAAATTCCTCATTTTGTCTTCTATTGACAGATATACAACAATTTAAACTAAAATATTGAATTTATTTTCATCTATAAGTAAGACGTTGTTCCAAAACGTTTAGAGCTTATTTATCATTGATTTTACGACGGAAAGCGTAAGCTTACTGTTTTTCTCACGAACAAGAAAATTTCTGCATGAAGAGATCCCGCTAATCAGAGAACTTGACGAACAATTTTAGCTGAAAATTAAACATAAAATGTTTCATTCAATTCTGCAGAAACTTTTTCAGCACACAAATGTGTATTTTTCATAATTTTTTTAACTGTAAACCTCCGATCACACTTCGTTAACTTTGCCAGTTGACCTTTTCTTACCTTGTTTTCGATCCGCTTCTTGTCTTTAAATCATTTTATCAAGCACTTCACTATAGAATGGTATAAATTAACTAATTTAGAGACATTTTAAACCAATTCATGTCTACTATGAGGGGAAAAAATCAAACTTCAAATCGTGTTTGTTGTTTTCAACTCATACCGGCCATTTAAAAATAATAAACAGAATATTAGGGAATAAATAAGCAAAAAATTAAAACCAAATGACTTTACAGTGTCATTACAATACAAAAATAATGAAAAAACCACATATGATAATTTTAATTATGAATTTATTCAAAAATGTTTCAGTGTACGAGACTTTTGTGGCGTATCTTTTCTCTGTCTCTTCGTTTTTTGACAAATTTCAAAAATAAAATCTGGCAATATTTTGAAAAAAAAACTACTGGGTTTTATTCAGAATGGCATAGGAATGGTGTGAAAAAAAATTGAACTTCATATTCGAACTCAGTTTCGCGTTATTTTGGTTTTACTACAAAATTTCAAGGTGTACGAACACTTTTGGGAGCCACTGTACGTTTCAATACTCGTTTGGGCGAAAAACCTATTTAAAAACAAATGTTTTGTTGGTTACACACTGTAAAAACGATTCAGAAACGTTCCTGGAAAATAATAGGCAGCTGATGTGGCTAATTTCTGCAGTAACATATCTTGCCTCATCCAGGAACGTTTTCAACTAAAAGTCAGCAATCTTCCTGATATTATCCCGGAAGCCTCCTGAAAAATTCAGAAATCTTCCCGTTAAACACGAGTCGTGTCTTTCGACAATTTAGGGTACACTTAGGAAAGTATAATATGCTTGCTTGGCATCTTTCTGATTTATCAAGGAAGTTCCAAGAGCAATATTGCAAACATGACCAAAGCTAAGCCAGAATTTCAAGCAAGTAACGAGCATTTTACTCACCTGCAATTCTTGCAAAGCAACGTAGTTTATACTTATTCGCTTTTTTTGAAAGTTTTAGTATTGATGGACCGTAATTGTACTGAAATCGACACACTTTATATATGAGCTCAGATAATCTTTAAATTGGGAACTAAAAATCTTTTCACAAAAGTGAAAAGAGTGCATTCGCGCGCAACTTGTAGCAATTCAAGAAACTTTTCGACAATGATACTTAATTTTTCCAGGAAGTGGATAAAAATCATTAAAATCTCGAAACGTAACACGGAAACACCCAGTAACGTTTCAGAATTTTTTTACAGTGCACACCTTTTACGTTCAACATCTTAAACAGTAGGGGGGAGTGTTGTATCTTGGAACACTTTCATATATATATTTTTTTACGTCAATTACTTGAATCAAATTTAAAATCTAAAAACTACATTGAAATACCCTAAAATATGTCTATGCATTATATAATTTTAAAATCCAGACAGTTTGAAAATAAAATATAAACAGTCATTTAAAATAAGAGTTCCAAGCTGTCCCGAGGTATTGTAGGAAACCTTGGAATATTGTACCTTGGGACACATTACGTTAGACTACGGGAAAGTCTTCATGATTCAGGAAACAGTACGCGTGTGCGCGTATACGTGAACAAATTTCGCACCAAAAAACAAAAACAAAAAAAAAAAAAAAATATTTTTTTTTTTCATGGTAATGCATTAAATTATGAATAACTAATAATGAATTATGAATTATTATCTAATATTAAATATGCTTAAAAAACTACACAAGATTAGAAAATTGTTCCATGTTCCTAAACATATCTTAATTATTAAGAACCTTGCATATGTTGTATCTTGGAACGTATCCTAAGGTACAATATGTTTGACCGTCCCAATGTACAATCATCACGTGGTTTAAGAAAAACCAAAATGCTGGTCAATCCAGTGCACTATCATCATATTCTCATAACCAAAATATTTAAAATACTTCTTATCCAAAATAAAATTCAGTTGATTAGTTTTACATGTACAAAGACAGAAAATGAAATAAAAATGAAGAATATATTTACTTTTCAGACATGAATTCGTCAATTTTACTAATTTGATGCTGATTTTTACTATGGCACCATTTAGTAGTAAAGGTTACTATTAGAGATTACAAAAACATGGTTGCTAAAAATAGACTCTTAGAAATTAGCAGTGTCGCAAAGTACAACACTCTCCCCTACTTTGACTAAATTTCAACTACAAGATGCTTGTACAATTTGAACCAATACAAATTCATACCTAAATGGCCGCATTTAATATCCCGAAAGCATGGATAAAGATCAGCCTCAGTGGGTTCGTTTTCTGAGGAAGGACCCGTCCCAGTACCAGCAGGAACTGGGCCTAAAGAGAAAACACTGTCCAAGTACACTAATGTAAAAACCAATATCAGTGATAGCGTATCCATTTGCACAGTTTACAAAATGTCCCAATAAATGTTAAGATCATTTGGTACAGTTTATATAAAAATATATTTTTGAAAAAATAGTAGACAAAAAAATCTTTCAAAATGAGGCTGAATAAACAATAATCCTAAACGATAACGGAAGCAAAGAGAATGAGTAAATAAAGTCAGTACGGAAAGTTTCATCAGAACACGAATTTCGTAACGAAGGCAAATATGTTTCCTCTGTTCCACATAATGTCCCATTGGAACTCATTGTTGTAAAACAGCACGATATAGTATCTTTTTCCATTCATATTCAAAAGCTTACCATTAAACAATAAATTTACAACAGAATAAATCAATACCTTTTGAATAAAAACCATTCAGTAGGAAAACATTCATCTTCTACGTCAACTCTCGGTAACTTTAAGTCCCAAGCACCGGCCAAAACCTTCAATTAATCAGTAGTTCGAGTTATCGGAATCTCCTTTTCCAGTATTCTTGACAGTATTTTTCTATTTTCTTTTTCAGGAATACTGCATAATATATAGACTATACCACTTATAGTTTGGAGAAAATTAATCATTAGTAACTTATAAAAACAATTTTATGAAGAACTAGCTTACTACCTGGCGTTGCCCGGGTGCTTATAAGTCCACTTATCTCAAAGATTAAAGAAGGAATTTTATCTACATGAATGTAAAAAAAGGGGTATAACCCAACTTCTATGTGGAATTGATACCACAAAGAACTTAAGTAGCACAGAAAAACCAGGCATCTACAGAAACGATAACATCAACTAAAAGCTAAAAAACATGAGGCGTGTTTTTCTGGACTGTGTCGTGTCTACCGCCACGTTTTCTCACTCTGGCATGTTTGAATTAGAGGTACGGTTGATTAAAAGTGTCATAAATCAAAGAAACATGATTGTCTTTTTCACATCTCTTGAGACAACATTTTACATGATGCGCCGAATAAAAAAAAATTGTGCTAGATTTAAAGGTTTTTCTTTGCCCTAGACATTAAAATGCAATAGCAGTGCTTTCATACATTTTATTAGGATAAAATCATAGAATCCTCCTTAGAAAAAAAGCGTGAGCTTACAGAAAAAATGAAATTTACTGGTTTTGCCGGCAAAACTACGTGCAAAATATTCTTCTTGATTATAGATAAGAGTGACAATACTTTCAGATTAATTCAAGTACAATCTCATTGGTTCTAAAGTTGGACAGCTAATCCGCCGTACACTAAACAAAGAATTTAGTTATTGTTATTAATAAGCATAAACATTCCGTTTTACAGATTTACGGGTGGTGAATTTCGAATCAAGGTGTAAAGTGGGAGGTCGACTCATTTTATAAGTTTTTGTAAGGGTTAGGTATGCAAACATATTCCGCAGAAAAAGTTCGCTTAGTATGAATGACTTTAAAAAATATCTCTACCTACACTTTCTATAGTGTTTTTTCCGCGAAATAGAGTAAAATGAGATAAGCACATCATCCATAAAAAACGTGTGTCAAATATATTTTCTTATCTTCTTGTCAAATTTTTATTTTTGTAGGTTTAAAAAGGACAGTTGGAAAGCAATATCACCGTTTCACAATGATTTGGAATTTTTCTTAATGAAAATTCGTTTTTAAATCTAATCTTCGTTTTAAAACCAATTAATTCCCGCAAGTGGTGTACATGATATCTGTTCTACTGATGTAGCTAATAAAAGCACCTAGTTGAATTTTTCCAATGGGCTACCCCTATGAGGATATCAACATTTTTTTTTAGATGCCAAGTTGTCGCTAGGGATGGGGGTGGCTTTTTAGGCATTAGTTGCCAAAGATGTTTACATTTATTATTTTCACTTATATAAAATGATTAAAAATGGAAGTGGGTATACACATTCATAAATTCATTTAAAAAAAAACTAATTTAAAAGCTCCACTTGAACTGCGTTATACGGAAAGAGGTAGACGTGTACATTTTGGTCACAATCCGTTTTAAATGTTTTTCTATAATTTCTTTGTAGGCCATGAAAAAAAAAAAAAAGCCTTCTTTGTATTTCTAACTGTATATACACATTCTTCTGCTTATATTTTACAATAGTTTGTTACGCACTTAATATCGATTTATCTACAGATTAAAATCAAATAGAAAGACTTCCACGTTTTGACATTTCAAACTCAGTATAAAAATAATAAGAAACTCGAAATTTCCTTATCTGTAAATTTAACGCAAAACTTGCTCATAAACAACGTTCTTAGCTTCTCCTCCAGGAGCAAGAAGAAATAAAATTTTGGGTGAACCCACTCTTGAGCAAGCGACATAAAATTACCCAAAGGAGAAACAGGGAGATCTCAAATCCACTCCGGAGTGCTTAATAGACTGTCCTTGCGACTTGTTGATGGTGATGGAGAACGCAAGTCTCACTGGAAATTGTAATCTTTTGAAGTTAAAAGGAGGATCCGTGGGGATTAGGGGTATATGTGGGATAAAAACGGTTTCACTTTCTCCCTTCCCTGTTAAGATCGTTGCTTCAATTACATTAGCAGACATCTTTTTCACTCATAGCCTTATGCCATTACAAAGTTTTGGCGGATCAAGATTTCGTAGTAATATAATTGGTGATCCGTTTTTGAGCAAAAGACGATGAGGTGACAATCTAGAGGGATCAAGTGAGTTTAAGAACTCTACTGGGAAATTGACTACGTCATCTACGTCTACTGTGCTAATCGATGGATTTGTATTTAGTAGAATCGCCTGGCAGCTTAGAAAGTAAACGATTTTTTATATCATTAACATCTTCGTGTTTTGCAGCAAGAATGGCCCTCTCTCGTAACTAGCTCATATTGGTATAGTTTTGGCAAATTGCCGGATACACTGCATCTATTAACTTGGTTACAGAGGATAACAGATTAAAAAACTCCGATTGTAATTTTATTTTTCCAGACGACTCGATCGACTCGATCTCCCTTCTCCAAGCTCCAACAGTTTTTCTGAGAAAATTTGAGCATTTTCATCGTCCAAGTATACCCTCATGTTTTGTTTTAACATTATTGTTTGCACATGTCTCCACAAAAACGAATGTTTCAAACAGGCGTAGATCTCATCAGCTGGCGTTGACTTTGAGATGATAGAGAGTGTTTGGCGAAAATCTCCGAAGAGGAGTAGCAGAGTTCCTCCCATAAGCGCATCGTTCCCTCTGAGATCTCTCATAGTGACGTCCAAGGCCTCGAGAGACTTTCTATGTGCCATGTGCATTCATCCCACACGATTAATTTGCATGTCTTGAGCACATGTGCTCGACCACTTGTATTGCTTATGTGGCAGTTCAGATTTTCCTGTCTGTCAATGTTGAATGGCAATTTAAGTGCAGAGTGAACCGTCCTCCCTCCTTCCATTAGTGTTGCCGGAATTCCTGAAGAAGCTATCGCAAGAGCAATTTTTCCCTGAGCCTTCACTTGTGACAAAATTAGATTTGTCAAATATGTTTTTCCTGCGCCCCCAGTAGCATTCAGAAAAATAATACGTCCTCGTTCTTCCTTTAAGAGATCAATGATAATATCAAATGCTTGTTTTTGATCTTGGTTTAGAAGCGGTATTTTCTCTACGACTTATGCAGTCAACTCTTCGACGTTATAGTTTTTTTCTCGCATTAAGTATGTCTGAAGAAGGTCTTGTCTATCTCGCAATGCTGCAGGCAAGCCAAGTTGTTGTAATGTTTTGCTGCTTATGTCAATACATTTGTTTTCAAGATTAACTTATGCTTCGTTGAAAATATCCGGACTAAATGTAATTTCCATTGTCGGATTTGCTCTCTGAACTTTAGCGAGAATATCCTCACTTAAAGCCTCTTTGTATGTTTCCCATAACGTCATTGGATTTGAAGGGCAGCATGTAGTTAATATTATTGCAAAAAGATTTCTAATTTGCTCAGGTAGAGAGTTCAGTTCAGCTTCTCGCAAGGTATCATTCCAGTGCTGGTCTCCTTCCATTAATCCCAACTTCTCACATGCTTCTCTAAAGGTCCGACAAACTTCGCCATTTACTGTTCTTAATTCTAATAACGATCTTGGTCCTCGAACTGAGTGAAGAAGAATCCTTAGGAAATAGCATTCGGCATTATTTGGGTGAACTGTATATACACGACTCAGGGCATGAGTCGTGACAACATCATGACCATGGACAGAGTGACCAACTTTCCTTCTGCAAAAAACTTTCTTCGACGCATTCCAAGTGTAATATTTAGGAATCTCATGATACAACAAAGTCCTTGCGAAAGGATCCTGCTCGCACAGTCAAGAAAATGTTGTAAGGTCGTGTTTGAAGGATTATCAATCAGTCTGGGGCATTTTCTGGCTTGAAGTACACCCTTTGACCATTTTCTAAATGAACACTGAGATGAACAAGAGTTGGGTGTCGTTTATGAAGTGAAAACCCTAGGATTCTCCAAACTGCTTCGTTGCTCTTAATTTATCTGCACAACTGATATCGCATCACTTCGTCATTCGTTCCTTCGTCGCCTAAACCAAAAACGGTCATATCGCTGCCTTTGTAAATATACTTGCAGACATACTTGATTGATTTTATACTATTACAGTATTCTTTGTCGATATGGGGCTGAAACATTTTCGACAGAAGAGGAAAAAACGGAACGACCCATATATTATCTATTTCTGTTACTGAATTGTTGCGTGCATTCAATGTTGATGCGAATCCTCCGTCTTCTGGAGCTCTACGTCTGTATAATGGATAGCCATCAGTTCCAATTTGTGTCTGATGAAATTACGAGGGTACTTCTTGGTACACGTTCTATCTTTCATACAGGGCGAGTTTGGATTAAGATTCCTGCATGGTCCGTGAATCATGTGTTTTGTTATTATTGAGAAAAGTTGAGAATCTTGTGTTGCGCTTGGCAATTCAGCAGATATGACGTCATCTATTTGAGTTGGTTGAATTTTTTCTGTTAACCAGATTAAGTTGTGTGAGTGTGGGAGACCTCGCTTTTGCCACTCAATCGTGTATAACCAGCATTTTGGCACTCCAAACACATGACCTTTCGTAATAACATTAATTAGTTTTATCTGCTTCTGAGTGATGACTCTCTCAACTAAATCGTGGAGCTCATTGGGCGATTTTAAAAGTTTTAATAAGACTACTGTGGTCATGAAGCATCTTTTGTAATTTAAACACAATTTGCTGTCTTGTTCCTGAAATGTAAGAGCACCTTAGTTCAGTTTCTCTTTGCTCATCACCAACAAAGTACAGCAGTAGAAATTTCGGTGGTTCATTTGGTAGAGGCAACAATGATCCGGCTCTTTATGATAAATCTGTCCCTGCACTGTTAATGTTGATGGAAAACTAAGCTGTTGAACAACTGATGTTGCGCCAAATGACGTCATTTGAAAACACGCATTGTATTTTCTTATGCTACTAAGGAAATTTTTTGTTTCTGGTGCATTCCCTGTAGTGTAAGTCAAAAGCTCCTGTGGTACCGGCTCTAAAGAAGATAGTTTTACTTTCCTAAGTTTTACCTTACTAAGATAGTTTTTTACTGCAGCAAATACCAGAACACTCTGAACTGAATTTCTTTGCTTGACAATAACTGCAAATAATGTCCATTTTCCCGAAGTTATTACATTCATGGCTCGCGTAGTCTTTTTGAGCATTATGATGAAATCCTTCTAACGCTAAGCTGAAGTTTTGAGCAGTCCGTGATTGTCTTCTCCTATCTCTCATTTCCTGCGTCCGAAGCTCACGTTGTGTCACTGTCTCTGATTCTCTAGATATAGCAGCTCGAACGCGTTGTTTATTTCGACGATCCTCACGCTGCTGCATGGTTTCTACAGCCCTAGATGCCACCGCTCTGTCTCGTTTATCCTGAAGGCGGACTTCACGCTTCTGGATGGTTTCTGAAGCTCTAGATGTCGTCGTTCTATCTCGTTTATCCTGAAGTCCGACTTCACGCTGCTGAATGGTTTCTGAAGCTCTAGATGTCATCGCACTATCTCATTTACCCTAAAGGCGAATTTCACGTTGCCGGACTGTTTCTGAAGCTCAAGATGTCGTCACTCTATCTCGTATATCCTGAAGGCGAATTTCACGCTGCTGAACTGTTTTTGAAGCCCTAGCTGCCACAGCTCTATCTCGTTTATCCTGCAGGCGGACGTAACGTTCTTCCGCTGTCTCTAAAGCTCTAGATGTCGTAGTTCTCTCGCGCATTGTCGCAAGTATTCTATTTGTTTCTTCAGGAGTTTCTTCCTTACGCTTTTGGGCCATCTTTTTAGCCTTTGGATGAACTTGGCCAATTCCATTCCGTTTCTTTGCAGGCATTTTTACGGAGTTCAATGTAACACAGCTTAAACAGATGGATAAAAAATGTGGAGAACTACCTACGCATTAGTATAACTTATAAAATGCAGTAAAAACTATCATAAATTATAAAATAACGAATATCCCCATAATTTAACTTGTCGATAACATATTTTAGACTTATGGCACTCGCAACGAAAGAATGGCAAGACAAACGCTAAAACAATGAACAACCAGCTCTTAATCATAGCGATTTGTACAATCATTGTTAAAACGCTTAGTGATAGTTATAAACTGGCAATATTTTTCGATTGTTTGTAATAAAAATTTGTTCAATTCAAAACCTGTTTACCGGGAATGAACCTTTGTTCACCCCGTATCACAATAAAGACTGAAAAAGAAAAACTTTATAGTACCACGCAATGTTTAGTAATACCCATTTCTGTAGTACTCTGTCTGACGAAATATTACGTCATACCTATTTCAGTAGTACTCTGACAAAATATTACATCATATCCATTTCAGCTGATGTCCATGTATGATGAAATATTGCGTCATACCCAGTTAACAGGTGACAATTATCGGTAGATGTTGAAGAAACTTCGTCGTCTGAAGTATTGTTTGGGATTTATTGTGTTATAAAATGTAAAACGATTTGATAAATTTATTCATTTAGTAAATATAAAAATTTTATGCAGTTTCAAAGAATTTTAATTTAAATTAATTTTACCAACATTTTTTTTTTCGATATTTAAACTTCTACTCTTCCAACACTATGTGAACTCAACCATATTAAACTTCCATGCGGTTTTACGGGTAAAAAAGTGCACACAGTCTTTTTTTTTTTTTTTTTTCACGACGTTTTGGCAATCCTAGAATAGTAGTTTGTATATAATACATGTAAGGAAAGCCTTGACCACATCATTCCCCTTTGAAAGATAAATTCCGAATGCGCTGTTGTGTATTACTATGATTGTTTTTCAATTTGTTTGCTTTATTAGTACTTTTACACCTGTTCTTTGACAGCCTGGAGCGACTTCTATTAAACCGAATCAGGTTATCGGTTATAGTTGAACCGAATTACTTAAAGATTCGACGTAAATCAAGGAATACTTTTAAAGAAACTTCATATATTGCAAATTGGTTTGATAAGGATCATAGAACATTAAATTAAATTTCTGTTGCAAGGATGAAATAGATGTGGTTTTAGCGAAAGTAGTCTAAAGCTGAAACAGAAGAAGATTGTACGTCAATATTGAATGCAATATTATTACCTTACTCATGTTTGTATTTTCTCTGCTATTAACGGGAAAAACACTGATCAAAAATTACACGCAACCCTTACTGTTGTGAATCTCATTTTACTCTATTTCACGGAAAAAAACACAATAGGAAGTGTAAGTAGAGACATTTTTTAAAGTCATTCATACTAAGCGAACTTTTTCTGAGGAATATGTTTGCATGCCTAAATACTTACAAAAACTTATAAAATGAGTCTACCTCCCACTTTACACCTCGATACGAAACTCACCACCCGTAAATCCGCGAAACGGAATGCTTATGCCTATTAATAATAATAACTGAATTCTTTATTTAGTGTAGCTCTCCAACTTTAGAACCATTGAGATTGTACTTGAATTACTATGAAAGTATTGTCACTGTTATCTATTCTCAAGAAGAATATTTTGCACGTAATTTTGCTGGCAAAACCATTCAATTTCATTTTTTCTGTAACCTCACTCTTTTTTTCTAAGGAGGATTCTATGATTTTTTTCTAAAGAAATGTATGAAAGCACTGCCATTGCATTTTAATCTTTAGGGCAAAGAAAAACCTTCAAATCTAGCACAATTTTTTTTTTATTCGGAGCATCATGTAAAAAGTTGTCTCAAGAGATGTGAAAAAGACAATAATTTTTTTTAGATTTATGACACTTTTATTCACCGTCCCTCTGATTCAAACATGCTAGCGTTAGACAACGTATCGGTAGACACGACAGAGCACAGAAAAACTCACCTCATGTTTTTTAACTTTTAGTTGATGTTATCGTTTCTGTAGATGCTTGGTTTTTCAGTGCTACTTAAGTTCTTTGTGGTCCCACCTAGAAGTGGGGTTATACCACTTTTTTTTTGCGTCCGTGTAGATAGAATTCCTTCTTTAATCTTTGATTGGTGAATATAAATGGAAATGTGGTCTTTGGAAAATGTGGACTTAATAAGCACCCGGGCAACGCCAGGTATTAAGCTAGTTATATATATAGAAGATAGAAGAATAGAAGATTTACCATCTTAGGACTCTAGTTGGGACAAACTTAAGCTGGCAGCATTGTGATACGCAAATATAAATCACAAAATTACGATGCTGGCAGTTGGGAGTGTCCCAACTGTAGTAACCTAGTCCGATACTAGTGTTGGTAATCCTGCGACCATCTTGGGGCTCTTGTATTTATGGAATGCAGTACCGGACCAAAAATTCAATCCCGGTGTACGGTATTTTTTAAACGTGATAGAGGAAAACTGGTATTAATACCGGTATTTCAAATTTCTCAAAAAATGCATGAAAACATATTGTTTCGTTGGCACATTTCATAATTTTGTATAAAAATTGTATTATTTATGAAAACGTCATGTGAACGAATGTAAAATGAAGGAACAGATGTCATAAAAAAAAAAGATGATAGTGAAAAACATAATGAATATTTTGAATTGTCTAAACCTGAAACTCATTTTTATTACTCAACTTTCCTACCGTTGAAAGTAATCTTTCTGAATTAATGCAGGTCGGTGGTACTGTTAACAATGCGCGTTTCACCTTCTTTGATTGTCTAGAGGTCCATCTTCTTCAAGTAATTCCGTCTCGTGCGTATTATTTTTTGATAGATCGCTGTATGTGTGTATCTTTCGTATTGTGATTATTACTATCACTAGTCGACCCGTGGGGAACTCCGCACTGCTTCAAATCGTTTCATAAGGCATTTCGCTCTTTAAGAATTTCAAAGGAAGAACATTATGAGGAAGAACCGAAAAAAAAGTAAGCGCTGAAGAGAAGGCATGTAATTTAAAGACATCAGTAACAAAACCTCGTTAAATACAACGTTGTGATAATTTGGTCA
Organism: Uloborus diversus; assembly: GCF_026930045.1. Classification (NCBI taxonomy): domain Eukaryota; kingdom Metazoa; phylum Arthropoda; class Arachnida; order Araneae; family Uloboridae; genus Uloborus; species Uloborus diversus. The sequence goes on from NC_072738.1 coordinate 98,372,624, forward strand.
TAGCTCCCCTTTTAATCGTACACATTTTCAATGCAAACATAAATGTCATTAAAAGTGTGGCTGAGTGGTGACTCGTGAAAAAGCAATAATTGTGCATGTGAAAAAACAGGTTGTGGCAAATACAGTCCTGCACATGTCAGCATCTGACGGGAAAAAAAAGAAACATTAAAGAGATATTTATTGGCACGTATTCGAATTGGCTCCATTCTAACTAACAGCCCGACACCCCAACAAACCTAGCAATTGCGCCTTCCTTTTCGAAAGCTATTCATTGAAGGAATGCGTAGTAAAAACAGCAAAAAAGCTTTTTGCCAAAAAATAATAATAATAATAATAATAAGATCATGCATCTGTGTTTTGTCATTAACCAGAATGATACGATTTAAAATTATTCGCAAAGCATGGAATTTGATTAAAGAATGACGAAGATCTCACGTAGCGATTGAAACAAACATTCTAGAGAAGTGATAAATTTGATTGAAAATAAGTGTTTTTATCTTTGAATATTGAACTATTTCACATAGAAGGTTGCTTTAACCGTTACGGCTTAAATGCCCTCACATGTTTCTCTTTTAATTGAACACTTAAAATTCAAAACCAAAACCAGTTGAACTGAGTCTGTTCTTAAGTGTAATTTTTCGAACGTAGACAAAATGTATTTTTTTTTTCAGCAGAAAGCAGAGGAGTAGAAAATAATTTCTTGCTAATGAAGTTGATAATACTTTTATTGCTTTATATCGTATTCGCGCGAATAAAAAATTAAAGGTTTACTGAGTGAAACTCGTAGTTTTAATCGGGCGTAGTATTTTTTCATTTGTACAAAAGGTCGAACACTGCTATTAGAAACATCTACATTTTAGCATACAATAAAAATGTTTTCTGCACCAAAAGGATTTCTTTAGGTAAATCTAATACTTTTTTATGCTTACATTATGTTGAGTGGTCTGGATGTAGTCAAAGAACACAGTTCGATTAACAATCAACTTATCCGAATGATTACTGTAGCCTGCATAAAGGAGTCGAAACACCAAGTAGCATTCCCACTGCATTTATTTTATTAGGTGTGTATGTTATGAGCACATGTAATGCGTAATACTAATATAAATTTGATATTATGTCGGACAGCCCAAGCTTGCCCGAAATTCAGATAGTTTATAGCCGAGCGCTCTACCGAAAAAAACTTTTCAATTAAAAAGAACAACTAAGTCCAGTGCTGTTAAGCTTTATTAAAATATGAACACACACACAGGCTTTTTTTTTTTTTTTTTTTGCCGAAAGCGACGTAAAAAATGGAAAACTGCATTAGAACTTTGCTTTAAAAAATGCATAAGAACTACAGGCAGCATCAAGGTTTTGAAACAGCAAGAGGCGATTTCGAAAACTTGAATTTTCGACCAGCCAATAAGTCATTGGCCAGCCTGATAAGTTTTAAAATGAGAGGGGATTAATATATAAGATAAGATATTGAAGAAAAATGTTTTTATTTTTGAAAATTTTTACAATTTGTTATCGCAGGCTGCTTAAACCGTTATAACTTAGATGGCGGCACGTGTTCATCATTTAACAGCACGGTTAAAATACAAAATAAATTGAACTATGCTCTTTTTTAAGCGTAGCTTTTCGAATGTAGTAAAAATGTGATAAGCTATTTGTTTTTTAGCAAAAAGAAGAAAAAATATGTATTTTACCCTTCAAATTGAGGTAGTATTTTATTTATTTGTACAAAGAGTCAAAAACTCATTAGAAGAATATATATTTCAATATACGATTTATTATTTTTTTTTCTGAACAAAAAACAATTCTATTGTAGTCTGAAATCTTCAACCTGTTACTTATATTTTCGCTTACATTATGCTTTAATTTTCTTTCCAGAGCCAAAGCTTCAAAAAAAGAAAAAAAAAAACACGTGCAATTTCGAAGTAATTTAGCACAAAATCACTGAATGTTTTCATATCAGCAAGGAGCATTTCCTTCTCATTTATTCTATTCCCTCACAGTTGTTATCCATTTAAATCAGTGTTCATGTAATGCGCGATGTTTCTCTATTTTTTTTGTTGCAGATTGTTTGGACGTGGGCCCGAACACGTAATCTCCTGGTTACGAAGAGAACGCTCTGCCGATCAAGCTACTCAGCTCTGTCGGTCATAGCGCAAATTAAAGTTATAAGTTTGACCGAAAACCTTATTCTGGTTCTTTAAAACAGGTTTTTCGGCTAAAGGAAACAATTTTTAGACCGCGGGTCTATTTTTCGTCAGTAGCCAGCATCATAAGCTATACAATTAGCCGTAAATCAAAGAAATCGATCAAGAATTGAGGGAAATTTGGCGTAGAAACCAAAAACAGGCTACAGAAATAGTATATAAGGACTAGTCGACCCGTGCGGAACTCCGCACTGTACTTCGAATCGTTTCATAAGGCATTTCGCTCTTTAAAAATTTCAAAGAAAGAGTATTATGAAGAAAAACCGAAAAAAGTAAGCGCAAAAGAGAAGGCATGTAATTTGAAGACATCAGTAACAAAACCTAGTTAAATACAACGTTGTGATAATTTGATCATCGCTCCCCTTTTGGTTGTACGTATTTTCAATGCAAATATAAATATCATTAAAAGTGTGGCTGAGTGACACGTGAAAAATCAGTAATTTTGCATGTGAAAAAACAGGTTGTGGCAAATACAGTCCTGCCCATGTGAGCATCTGACGGAAATAAAAGAAATATTAAAGAGATATTTAGTAGCAATGATTCGAACTGGCGCCATTCTGATGAACAGTACGACGCTCCAACAAACCTAGCAACTGTGCCTTCCTTTTCGAATGCTATTCATTGAAGTAATGCGTAATAAAACACAGTAAAAAAGTTTTTCGCCGAAAAAAATAATAAGATTATGCGTCTATGTTTTGTCATTAGCCAGCATGATACGATTTAAAATTATTCCTAAAACATGGAATTTGATTAAAGTATGAAGATCTCACGTAGCGATTGAAAAAAACATTCGAGAGAAGTAATAATTTCGGTTGAAAAAATAAGTGTTTTTATTTTTGAATATTCAACATTCTCCCATAGCAGGTTTCTTTTACCTGTACGGCTTAAAAGCCCGCACTTGTTTTTCTTTTAATCGAACACTTAAAATTCAAAACCAAAACCAGTTGAACTGAGTCCGTTTTTTAAGTGTAATTTTTCGAACGTAGACAAAATGTTTTTTTTTTTTTCAGCCGAAAGCAGAGGAGTAGAAAATGATGTCTTACTAATGAAGTTGATAATAATTTTAATGTTTTATATCGTATTAGAATAAATAATTAAAGATTTACTGGTTGAAACTCATAGTTTTAATTTGGCATAGTACTTTTTCATTTGTACAAAAGTTCGAACACTGCTATTAGAAAAATCTACATTTCAGCATGCAATGAAAATGTTTTTCTGCACAAAAAGGATTCCCTTGAGGTATCTAATTCTTTTTTTATGCTTACATTATGCTCAGTGGTCTGGACGGAGTCAAAGCTTAAAGAAATAAAGGGAAGAACACCCTTCGATTAGCAGTCAACTTATCTGAATGATAACTGTAGCCTGCATAAAGGAGTCGAAACACCAAAAAGCATTCCCATACTGCAATTTATTTTATTACATGTGTTATCTGTTGTATGTTATGAGTACATGTAATGCGTAATATTACTGTAAATCTGCTATTATGTCAGACAGTCCGAACTGGCCCGAAGCTCATACAGTTTATAGCCGAACGCTCTACCGAAAAAAAAATAACCACAGGTAATTTTAAATTTTTTTTCTTACCGAAAAGTGTTTTTATTTAATTTTTTTTTTTAATACAATTTGTTATCGCAGGCTGTTTGAACCGTTATGACTTAGATGGCAGCACGTGTTCATCATTTAACAGCACGGTTAAAATACAAAATAATTTGAACTAAGTTCTTTTTTAAGCGTAGCTTTTCAAATGTAGCAAAAATGTGATACGCTATTTGTTTTTTTTTGCAAAAAGAAGAAAAATATATATATTACCCTTGAAATTGAGGTAGTATTTTTTTATTTGTACAAGGAGTCAAAAACTCATTAGAAGAATCTATATTTCAACAATTTATTATATTTTACTGAACAAAAAACAATTCCAATGTAGTCTGAAATCTTAAACCTGATACTTATATTTTCTCTTACATTATGCTTTAATTTCCTTCCCGGAGCCGAAGCTTTAAAAAAAAAAAAAAAAAAAAACCTCACAATTGAGTATTAATTTAGCTCCGTGTGGCATCAAGTTTTCATAACAGCTAGGAGCGTTTCTACCTCATGTGTTCCCTCATATTTATTATTCATGTAATGCGCGATATTTTTCTAATTTTTTGATGCAGATTGTCCGGACGTGGGCCCGAACACGCATTCTCCTGGTTACGAAGAGAACGCTCTGCCGATCAAGCTATTCAGCTCTGTCGGTCACAGCGCAAATTAAAGTTATAAGTTTAACTGAAAACCTCATTCTGGTTCTTTAAAACAGGTTTTTCGGCTGAAAAACACAATTTTTAGACCGTGGGTCTATTTTTCGTCAGTAGTCAGCACCATAAGCTTTAAAATAAGGCGTAAATCAAAGAAATCGATCAAGAATTGAGGAAAATCTGGCGTAGAAACCAAAAACAGGCTACAGAAATAATATATAAGGATTATTTTTAAATTTATAGCTGTGTAATTTCTTTCTGAAAGGCGATACTTTTAAAACACTAACATCATTTTCTCTTGAGTAGGAGAGGTTTGTGCTTGCTTTTTATTAGCCCTTTGGTTTGAAATTTAAGACTGAATTTGAGCTTGTTATTTCTGTTATTCGTTTCCGCTTTCTTTTCAAAATTCTTTACATTGGGGATGTTTCCTTTAGTAAAAAGTATTACTTTTAGTCACTAAAATTGGTAGAATAAGCAAAAAAAAAAAAAAAAAAAAAATCCAGAAAATTATTTCATTTTCCTAACATTTAATTTTTAATTATTTTTTTTTATCTATCTGATTTATGAACCAAATTGTTTAATCGTGTGACGTCACACGTGACGAAAGACCTCTTGAATCGTAGAGCGTGGTTGTCTTTTCTGACAAGATAACGCCTTTGAATGTTTTTTTCACCGCGAGCAATTTATAAGCGGAACGAGCATTGTGTGTTAAGAGACTCCTCGCTTGCACCCTGACCACATTGTGAGATATGATATGGAACACACAGATGCAGAACTAACTCAAAATGTCTAAATACGAACTTTATTGATGTTCGCCATCTACACAACTTGGAACGTGGAAGTAGCGCTTCCACAAATACAAACTAGCATGTTGTGGCCGCCACGAAACTTTCTTCTATATCTCTCTTATAATTCTGATCCCTCCCTATGCTTGACGAGGAAGCAATATTCCCAACAAAAACAAAATTACACATGCAAAAACTTGACGACCATCCCAATGTCTGAATTATCGCAAAATCAAAGCAAAGAGCGAAAACTGGAAGTTAAGTAAAAGCCTTGCATGAATTAATTACAAATATTTTATTTGTTAACAAGCATAAGATGGCAACAGTTAAAAATTTTAAATCATTGAGATAATATTCCCGATCGTTTCCACTCAATTAAAATCGCGAGAAACACGCAGACGACAGTCTATTACGATTTATCTTTCTTATACTAGTGGTATAACTAGTGCGGGTACCACTAGTATTCACTAGTGGTACCCGCACGGCTGTGCCCGTAGTGGGAAAATGAAAAGGTCATTTAATTTGACTATATCTTTACAAATATTGGAAAATGATTCTGACGCAAATTTGCTACATTCATTCGCTTGCCCATGTTACGGTTCCACGTTATGATAATTTCGTAATTTATCATAACGTGGAACCGTATACCACGTTTTGATGATTTGCTTGGTAAAATTACCTTAATACTGAAATAGAAAAAGAACAAAATCGAATTTTCGAAAAATCTCTTCGACGTGCACACCCCCATGCTACAAACTAACTTTGTACCAAATTTCATGAAAATCGGCCGATCGGTCTAGGCGCTATGCGCGTCACAGAGATCCAGACAGAAATCCGGAGGGTCATTCCATAGTGACTAACGTAACATTCGCAGCTGATTTTCAAACTCTTTTTACTTACACCGGGAGTAAAAATAAATGTGTTTTGGTTTAATATGCAGATTTAAAATGTACAAGGTGACTATTTTTCATTTCTACCAAGAATTTGAAGCAAAATAAGAGCTGGAATATGTTTTTTCACCAAAAAAGGCATCGTGACTAACGTAACATTTTTGCAACTCTGAGAAACAATGCTCATGTTATGAGGCAAATTTTTCTGAAACTTACGCAGACATTTAAAATTGGCCGATATATTTGTAAGAGGTAAACAATCTATTTTTAAAATTGTACTACAGATTTGTTACAGATGAATCTTTTTTGGCCCTAAATGGTACTTTTCCGAAAAACTGTGTGTGACTAACGTAACGTGACTAACGTAACCATCGAATAAGAAGCAATGAATGCATATAAAAAACTTTTTATAATTAATTTCTTGCTCTTATATTACTCTTACACTTTTTAGGAACCTTCTTTGTGTTGTATTTATGGTTCTTTCTTTACTTTTTTTTCTATATTAGTGTAAGAAATCGAATGGAAGGATTCAGTTTAATTTACTCAATTTGAATGTGCGAAAAAAAATAAACAAATAAAAAACCTGCTTTTACAAACTAAATAACATCATTCTTGGGCTAATTAAATCCTAAATGTCTCACTTTTAAAAAATTAACTTTTTGCAAGTTGGTAGTTTCACTGAATTCTAGTATTCTGCTGATATACTAATTATCGTCATAAGATACTCCGTAATACTTTTCAATGACATATTGCTTTTTAAGGTTTACTGATTCATCGAGCGAATAATGTTGTACATCCTTTTGAATTAAAATGTAATATTGAAAAAAAATATTCGACCGTTTTTGCAGAATGCATTTTAGTTCCAGATATCACCGCAAATGATTGAATTTCTAAATGATCATTCTTGCATTTTCTGAAATATATGGCAGCAGCGCTTATTGTCACTGTATCATGTAACATCTTCATATGTTTTCCAACGAGCAGCCGTTACTTCATTTTAATAATAGGTGGAGATGTATTTTCTAAAAAATAGAGACGTTCTTCTTTGTCAAGACTGTAATTCTATTATCTTAATTCTTAAGCTTGGTTTCTTGTGTTAAATGCACATTCAGTAGAGTACTCATTTTGCTTTACTCACCTTTTTTATTTTTTAATAATTCTTTAAATTGGAAGTATCTTTATAAAGACCTTTAAAACAGTATTTTTCTAAGTAAACAGAAGGTTTACAATGTAATATTACTGGTATTTTTCACCCTTTATATTTTTAATCAATATAGAATGCCTACATATTCAAAATTGTTTATGAAAATATACATTAGATTAAATAAGTTTTAAATATTAGCAGTCATTTTTAAAACGTTACGTTAGTCACAGCTCAAATGTTACGTTAGTCACACTAATTATTTTATATCTACTGAAACTAAAATAAATATTTTGCACTTTTTAAGTAGATGTGACACATATGTAAGAAAATAAAAAGTGCTGCTTGGTTCAATGATCTGGTTTAGTTTTTAAGCAGAAAATAGTACATTTTCGTGACTAACGTAACGTAAATATTTTCAGTGAAATAACCAAACTAATTAAAATACTTATTATATAATGCATGCATAAAGAACAGTCAATTTTATTGTACCAACATCTAATCATTTAGAATAAACATAGTTCTTTTAAAAATTTGCAAAAAATTTTACATTACACAAGAAAACGTAGATGCATGTTTTTTGCACATGCTAAGCCTTCTCTACAACCTCGCAACGTTTAGAGCCAGAAGAAAAACACCGAATGAATTTTTTTTCAAACCGTTACTGGATTCATGTACTAGAAAGTATGCTGAATGAAATGATAGGTCACAATTAAGGCTTTGTGGTAAAAAAAATTCTGAGGTTGAGGTTGACATTTCTATGGAATGACTCCGGACAGAAATCCAGAGATACTTTTAGCTTTATCATTAATAGTGGTACCCGCACGGCTTTGTCTCTAATAGAAAAATTAAAAGGTCTTTTGGTTCGCCTGTATATTTACAAATAATGCATGGTGAATTTTCTTTCCAATTGGCTTGTGCTCATGTTACGCTTCCACGTCATGAAAATTTCGTAGTTTACTCGTTCATCTTATAAGCATTTCGTTCTTAAAATTGGAATAGAAAAAGAACCACATCGAATTTTCGAAAAATTGCTTCGAGGTGCACATCCCCATGATACAAACTAATTCTGTGCTATATTTCATAAAAACCGGCCAAACGATCTAGGCGCTATTTGCGTCAGAAAGATCCTGACAGAGAGACAGAGATCCGGACAGAGAGACTTTCATCTTTATTATTAGTAAAGATTTGCACTTTATTCCCACACCACCATATTATATTAACTATGATGACAATAACTCTATTGAGATGTGTGATTAGTTGCATCATGACATGGTCCAATCCGTTTTCATGGGAGTAGTTTTTTTGCGCATAAATTTTTACTTGATTCCTGGAATTCAAACCTTGGATTTAAAATGTTGCACCTGATGATTAGAGAATGACAATACACTTGAAAATGTTTAAAAATGACGAAATAACGAATGCAAATAGGTAAAAATTGACATACACGCTTGAATTAACATAGAGCTTGTTTGTAACGGCAAAAAAAAAAATGTGTGAAGACATAAGAATTTCATGTTACCTTTTAGCATCCCTATTCATCTAGAATGTGTATTCCGAGAGTAATGCAATTGAATTTCCCGGTCGCTTTTATTGGTCGGAGTGGCATTAAACTACTTGGGTTAGGTAGGGAGGGGAGATCCTAAGGTTTGTGTCCCGGTCTCAGTGTTCTCCGAGTTAGTTAAATAGTAAGTAAGCTAGTTAAATCGAATATGGAGTTGCATTTGACTGCTCATGAAAAAAATTATATATATTTTGTTGGTTTTCAACTCTTTTTGGACCTACATTTTGAAAAAGCAGTGACTAAATTTTAGCCATGGAATAATAGTTCGATTTAAACTAATACAAAATCATACCTAAACGGCCGCATTTGATATCCCGATTGCATGGATAATGATCAGCCTCACTCAGTTTGTTGAAGGACTTGGGGTACTTGCACTAATGGAGAAAACACTGTTCAAGTGCACCAAAGCAAGAAACAAGAGCCCTGTGAGGAGTGCCAGTAGAACAAGTTACAAAATATAGCAAGAATTGTTACATATCATTTGCCGCAATTTATTTTAAAATACATTTAAAAACAAATTAGACTAAAAATATTTCGGAAAGAAGCTGAATAAATAATAATCCTAAACGATAATGGAAGCGAAAGATAAAACAGAAATTTCGTGAATAAGAGTAAAACAATCCTGCACGGAAAGCATTCTGAAAAAACAAAACCGCGTAACACAAAAAAAATTTTCCTTCGTTTCACATAATATGCCTTTTAGACTTCTTGTTGCAACATCACGATATGATCAATTTTCCGATGATATTTTAAAGTTCGGAGCAGTTAGAGACAAAGTATAACTTTTTTTTTTGAGCAATCGCGATTGCTAATTGCTTTTACTTGACCTTCTTTGACGTTCCGGTTCCTTTTTAAACCCCAACGTCCTCTGCAGGCGCGACTCCTCCGGTCCTGAGCACTGTCCCCCGGAATCCGCTTCTCCTGGTCGGTGGCGTCCATGTCCTGCATACACGTTCGCTCATACACTTAGACACTCACACAACACACGCGCACCTTTACACTCATGAACCCCAACGTGCGTTCACACAGGTCTACGCGCTTACACAAGCTCACTTTACTTAACTTCACTCTCTGGGGGCCCACTGTGCCTATCACTAAGTGATTTAACCAGTTTAGGATCCCCGGAGCTTTATTTTAAGCATTCAACATATTCATTTCAAACTACAACATATAACAATGCACACACATACAAACAAACAAACATGATCAATTCGAAAAAAAAAAAAAAATGCTATAAAACATGATGCAGAGAAGATAGTAGAGTAGTCGATGGGTACATAGCTGGCGAGTTCGCCGTTACAAAAGTACATTTGATTATTACGTCGTGAGTAGTGTTGTATAGTAATACATAATGCACTAGAACTGTGAATGCGTAAGTATATACAAGTTATAAAGTAATACAATATAAGACCACTAAATGCCACCGCCGCGGCGGTGGCATTTAGTGGTCTGGCATTTAGCTGCTTTCTCAGCATTCAAACGTGATAAAGAGTGATTTCGGATGTGGAATGCTGGTGAAGTCGCCATTTCAGCGCCGTGGCAATCGTGTGTAAAAAGTAAAATACCCGGAACTGGGCGATCGTGACAGATAATGATATAAATATTTGGAATTGTACAGAGCTAGCGAAATCGCCGTTACAGGCGTACATTTGTTTATGTTGTGGTGGTTAGTGAGAAGAGAAAGGCATATGTATAAGAATTGAAAGGGATACACAGTGGGTGTACGTAACACAGGTGGGTTAGCTAAGGAACTTTTCATACTGCACTGCATCTGGAACATAGTTTGGGGGATTGTTAGGTACAAAGCTGATGACGTCGTCGTTACATACATACTTCTGTTTTTATAACGATGATGAATAGGGAGTGGAATTTTAAAATGAACAGCTTAAAAAGTAGTTTAGTGTAGCATTGCTAAACACAGGCACTGTGAATATCGACACACAAGCTCACACATACACATTCACTATACACACGTAACCACCCAAGAGGAGGGGCAGGCTTGAGGGGAGTCGTTTCTAGAAACAGTAACTCCAATGAGTAGGGTCCTGTCGTAGCTCGTGATTGCGAAAAACATAATTTATTATTATTATTATTATTGTTATTATTAGACCTGCTCCAAATGGTAAAAAATAATCTTCCCTGTTTCAAAACTTTTTCTCAGTACGTTTTGCACATGTCATTATGCTTAATTAACTTTTCTCCCCCAATGTTTAATTCAAAATCATGCATTAGTAAGTGCATTTCCCTTTTTTTCCCCTCTGTTGTAAAGTAGCAGAAAAATATTGTTCGGTCCCTTATTTTAACTAAATCAATAATTTTTCTTCTTTTGCTCTACACCGCACTTTCTCTCAACTTTAAAACATTGCGACCTATTTTATTCATGGTGACCCATTGCATCTGAGTATGAAATGTAGTCCAAACGCGATCAAATGAACCCTTCCAATCATTTGAGAAAACGAGTGCATTCCTTAAAATAGGTAGAGAAGGAAGATTGCACAAGGGCCATATTTTGGAATTAAGCAACATTTTGGCGATATGGGAAGAAACACGTATTTATAGTACATTTTCGTTATGTGATTATTTAAACCTGAAAGGATTTAGTTGCAGCGATAACAGCATTGAGTTGGCAAAAAAGTTGAAATGACAAGCTTTGCATTCTTTCACGCAACCCTACTCTCACCAATTTTCAATTGAATTTAATTATCGGAAGCGTTGTTATTGGTGACGAATGGCTGCTGACAGAAGTAAGACCAATACCCGCCCACTTATAAGGGATGTGACCCGTCCAATCAGACATTAGCCTTCAGACATCAGTTTAGTCATTTTGGATCGGATTTTTCATTGCTGAGGAAATAGGGTTACCAGAGAAAATTTTCAGGTTTTGCCAAATTGGCCGATAATGATATTTTATTTAAGAAACAATTCACGAGCTGCTAATAATTATTCGCAGTAAAAAAACAACAAAGGCGATAACTTGACAGAAAAGAAAACCCCTCAAATCGCGCTCCGATCCAAAATGGCTGATCGAAAGCTAATGCGTCGACTTGTCTTTACGATCCTTAGCCTTGCTTATTGTTGACCGCACAAAATTAAAATGGTTTACCAATTTGGTTTATTTCTTACATTCCAAGGAAACGCATTCAAGCTCTAGAACCAATGACGCACTTGCATATTCCGTTCTTCAACTTTCCTCTCCATATCACCCATAACGAAAATGGACACTTTTGAAACAAGGCGGTGCCAAGGCCCAACTTTTCGCTGTCAGACTTTATTTCAGTTTTGACTACTTACCACGGAACCCCACGAATAGTCTTGTGGAAAAAGTTTGAATGGTAGCACACGAATTGAGACATTCTTTGACTCATAAACTATGTGCCCTCCTCCCCTTCTTTCCTAGATATACGTTCTTAAATTCTGCCGAAATCTTTTTGAAACGATGCAAATCTCATAAATACATTAGCCAAAACCACTGGTCGGGTAACGCTCTGACATCATCAACAATTCAAATGCTCATCTAGTTTTAAATTGTTAAATTAGATTCTCAAAGAAAAAGAAAGAGTGAAGGTTATCTCTCTTAGTAAAATATCGTCTGTTTATCATAGTTATTTGTTGAAAAATGAATGATTTTTTTATATGTTCAAAAAGAATAAGTTTAGTTTTCTTTCTTTTTTTAAGTATCGACTGCGCTTTCTTGCCAGTTTTATTAGCTTTTTTAAATCACGATTAGCTGGCAAAATCCGAGGCGGTGGGTTTGATTCCTGCCCATTGCCCTGGTTTCTCTCTGTGCTTTTAAATCTGTCCTACACTATGTCTATGTATTGTGCTACCTGTCGAATTGAACGTGATTTCATAAACGGCTCCTGTGTGACCAAGTACACGAACTCAAAATGTATGTTGTCAATAAACCAAAGACAGGCAAAATATTTTTTCGTTGATGTACATTCGTTTTAAAATTACTTTCAGTCTGCAGTTTAAAATTGTTTCTGAGATTTTCAGAATTTAATTCATTAACACATGCTACTATCAACGTGGAAAAGTCGAGCCTGATGTTGGTGTGAATTAAAAATGTATTTTCATGCTTGCTGATCGTAAATACATTCAGAATTTATTTCTATTTTTAGCAAAGATTGGTAAATTATAGATATTTTATGAACATGTCAAATTTGTCGGCCAATCTCTTTGATAAGATGGTAACTTGCCCCCGTCCTACCATGACGGTTGTTTTCTAGTATTTAAAACTTTGCAAAAAAATGAAAACACTAGTTGAGTTCACCGTCTATATCTTGCAAGGCATCTCATTTTCATTTTTGGTCATCTGCAAGGCGTATGAAATATGTTTTAAATGAATCCTTTTGTGGTGTGTGCTGAATTAAAGAACACCCAAAAAGCCTAAGAAGTTGAAATTAGGAACAACGTTTTTGCAACGAAATAAAGCGTAAGTTTTATCATTTCATCCATGATAATGATACTTTTTGGAATGTTAGTGTATATTAAGTGTATTTTACTTAACCACACTGATGTAAGAAATTAAGAGAATTTTCAGATTTGGTCAATTATTTTCAGCACTACTGGACCGGTATTAATGAAATTTGGTATGTACATACATTGAAACAATACATGGGATCCTTATGCAATTATTTCCACTCTTTCAATAACGCCGTTCTCAGGCTATGAATGATCTCCGGAGGGCTGTTGCGAGTTGGCATTGCCCTCCCGAGAGCGTCCCAGACATGTTCTATAGCGTTATAGTCTAGAGATCTACTTGACCAATCCATCGAGTGACTATCCTCCCCTTCAAAAATTCGTCGACCAGAAGAGCTGTATGTGGTCTTGTGTTACCATCTATTAAAATTAACTCGTGGCTAACAGCGACCCCTAAAGAGGGGATCATAGGACTCCAAGACCACTTCCCTATATTTCGCAACTGTCACAGAGCCTCTTTCAAAGACATGGAGGAGTGTACAGCCATCCAACATGATGTCAGCTCAGACCATCAAACCTCCTCATTCATAATGGTCGATTTCGCGGATATTGGAACGCAAATAGCGAGTCCCGTTTCAGCTTAAACGACTATTCTTGTCCTACGTTTACATGGATAGAAGCAGGAACATGCTACCTACCCTCCAATATCGGCGAAATCGACCATTATCGTGGTGATGGTTTGACGGTCTGGCCAGGCATCATGTTAGATGGCCGCGCACCGCTCTATGTCTTTGAGAGAGGCTCTGTCACAATTGCGAGGTATAGAGATGTGGTCTTGGAGCCTTATGCTTACTTCTTGAGGGGCGCTGTTAGCCCCGAGTTTATTTTAATGGATGTTAACACAAGGACATAGACAGCTCTTCTGGTCGACGAATTTCTGGAGGGGGAAGGTATTCACTCGATGGACTGGCCAAGTAGATCTCTAGACTCCAACGCTATAGAACATGTCTGGGACGCTCTCGGGAGGGCAATAGCAACTCGCAACACCCATATGGGGACCATCCATGGTCTGAGAACGGCGTTGTTGAGCGAGTGGAAATAATTGCTTAAGGATCCCATGAACTGCTTTATTTCAAGTATGGAGTCACACTGCGAGGCCTATACATCGCACTGTGGGGCGAAAACGCCAAAAAGCGCTAAACACTTTAAAGGGCGGGGGGTCGCGCCGCGAAACCATTTATTTATTAACCCCCCCCCCCTTTTCTCCGAGATTTTTAAAGCAAACCACTTGAGTCCTTTTATTTTAAGTATAATGAACAACAATACATGGCATTTCAACCAAAGTATCTTTTTCTGTAAGCTCAATTTTTTGTTCAAATCATGCCAAGTCATAAACTTAAAAGTAGAAAAAATTTCAAACATTGAAATTTTTAATTAGCGCTAAAATATTCTATCATTTTTCTTCATTTTCCTTGACGTATTTGATGTTATAGTTCTAAAAGTTTCAAACTCAATTTTGCATGCATAAATACATTTTTTCGGCTCTAGGTGGGGTATGTGAACAAATAGGAACACCACACCCTGCGAAAGAAATTCATAATTTTTTTTATTTTGACTGACATCTATGTCCAGATGATCAAGTAAACACACTCATTGTGTTCTTTCATAAGATTTCTAAAATTTTAATGACTCGCCCTTCAAAGGGTTAAAAGTGTTTTTAAACTTATCTCGCTTGTTTGTTTATTCAGGCAAGTTATAATGGATTTTTCTCGATTTGTTTGGGCTCTAAGTCCAAAGTTCGCAGGTTTACGCAGCTAATTCCTCTTCAGGGTATTTCTGCAGACCATTGATGATTAATTAATATTAATTTCTAAGAGGACATAAGAGAACATTTTTTGTAGAGCGTTTTGAAAAAAATAACTTTGAATTCCCCAGTTCTTGGTGCTGATCAAAACCAATTATCTGTTTGAATATTCTATTCTTCTTTTTTTTTTTTTTTTTTTTTTTTTTTTTTTTGTTCTTTTACTATCGTCGAACACGAGAGAAATTAAATATACCCGCCATTAATAAAAAATATATATAGATTACTTCAAAGCAATTGGTTTAAATCCCCTTCATTCATGATTCTTCACCTTCTAAAGGCTATCTTTAGCTTTGTAGTGGACGAAGGGCACTATAAAGCTAAAGATAGCCTTCTAAAGTTCTCTAAAATTCCAGTTCCGATTGCCTAAGATATAGGCCTGTGCAATTATATTAATCCGCAATTGGTTGAATATAGAAAACAAGTTACCCTTTTAAGCAATTTTTGTCGTTTTCGCCCCACTGTGCGTCGGTTAGAGGGGACCATACGCCCCACTAACACATTTCTTTGTTCAATTTTGCAACTGCTGTTTTATGCCATCCGACACTAACGAGTGTTATTTATGATGATGCATGTATATTTTAAATTTTGGGGAGTTAATTGTTTTGTATTGTTTCAATGTATGACGTACAATATTTCATTAAAATCGGTCCAGTAGTTCCGGAGATAATTGACCAAATCTAAAAATTCTCTTAATTTCTTACACCAGTGTAATATAAAAGAATGAAATATTTTGTATGCATTTCTTAATAATCTAGGAGAGTTATTATGAAGTATAAAAGACAGGTTTCTCTGACCTCATATATCTAAAATAAAACTGATAATTTTTAATGTTTTTTAAAATGCTGGAATAGCTTTTACAAAAGAATGCTTCAATAAAACTCCAAACACTTAATCATTTCCAGTTTTGTGCACAACAATACTCGAACATATACGATATGCCTGTACTGTAAAAAACATTCACTGATTCTTTCTGTGAAACGTTTCAGGAATTCCCAGGCTTTCACCAAATTCCTGTGAAAACTTAGTATATTTTCCAAAATGTTTCCTACATCACTATAAATTGCAAGAAGGCTGTTTTCTTACTGTATTGAGAAGTATTTTCATCTAAAGTTTTAAGAATATTTGAGTGTATTTCCTAAAGTGTATCGGTTTTGGTTCGATTACGGTCCATCAAGAATGACTAAGTTTCCTTCGGGAGCGAATGAGTCTCTGACTTAATGCTAAAAATTTCAGTCAAATGAGAGGCTTGGTGTTTATTTGCAGTTATGTTTTTAGCCTCGACTATGGCTAAGTCAAAAATGCTTTTAGAAAATGAATGGTAGTTCTTGGAAAATCAGGAAAGTGCCAATCTGTTACTACCGTAAAATGGTACTACTTTGTGCCAAGGGGGCAACAATGGGCCACTATTGCCATGGTGATGATTTTGCTGTCTAGTGGTCTCTTTTTCAAACTTACGAGCTGCAAAAAATTCATCAGGTAGAGTAACCATTTAGGTAGTTCAAGACACTTTATCAAAGATTGCCATTGTTTTTGTATGCCTTAGATAAATTAGTCGTTCTTGGTGCGTGAATCTACTCACTCGTGGAAGTGCCAAAATTCTCCTTTGGGCAGAACACTTATACTGTTTTCCAAGATCTGGTAAGTTCAGATTTGCTTTATTACTTTGTCAGTTGTGAATTAAGCCGCTTGTTGACTTAAAATGTCTTATAACTTTCACAAGCTCTCAACAATTATCGAAGAAGGGAATGTATACCAATGAACCACATATTTTTCACGAATTTTAGTGGCTTGGAGCTTCATTTTATATTCTCCGTAGGGATGCTTTCGTCCTATTTTGTGTTACTTATTATAAATAATGGCAAGAAAAGACAGAAGAAAGCTTGGGGGTCACCCTATCGAACGTATTCTTAGGAGTGTTTTCAGAAGGTGCTGGCTGAAATTTCTTTACATAATAAAATAATGAAATATCAATCAGGCATTACATCTAAAGCATGGACGGCAGCTTTCTTCATTGAGGCTTTTTTACAAATGCTAACTTTGATCCCCAGGATTTTGGACCCAAACTGTCTGATCAGTCAGTTCCCTTTTTATAGTGGCCTTATGTCTTCTGTCCCAGAGCAAGGAGAAGGAATGACTATCGATCAAACTTGTTTTGCATTTGGTGCTATTTACTAAATTTTATTGTAAAAGCAATTTATATTGCAGCTCTGGTTAGTTCAGCTCTGACCTTGACTATGTTTACCTGTTTTAGGGGAGTTTAGTGAAAAATAGATGCGTTATTGGCACGGATTTTAGTTGGAATATTTTTGAAAATCTACTAAGAAATTTTCTCAACTAAAATTAAAGCCAATTACACCTTCCTATTTTCCGAAACAGAGGTTAAACATTGTCTGAGTCGGAGCTAAACTTTTCAGAGCCGCACAGTACTGCTTTATGGTTTATATACAGGATATCCTGAAAAAGACTGAAAATAAATAACTGACTGAAAAAGAATAAAACAATATTTTCAAACAATCGTCGGCTCTAATCCCATGTCGTAATCGGAGGAAAAATCAGTGAATTTCAATTCTTCTTTTTTGACTTACCGGCTTACTATGTGCAGCGCCATCTATTGAAACATTTTTGAACTAAAATTTGGAACTCCGAGGGAAAAGAAATAGGGCCCACCACATGAATTTTCAGCAAGGATTTGTTTTTTATAAATAACCGTTTTCGTGTTATAAATTTTTGAAAACAGTCAGTTTTTTTCAATACATCCTGCATTTGCGCTGTTTTGAACATTTAGCGCAACTATATTCTTTCAGCTATTATTTATTCAAAGTGTTCATCTAAAAATCGTTTTATTTTTGGTGAATTTTCGTTGGGAGGTTGGTCACCCTGGATGCGCCCCGATCGAATGAAAGACGATACAATTAATAAATACTATAAATTAATCTTTAAACTGGTAGTTAAAAATATTTTTCGCACCAATTAGGTGTCTCCTTTCACGCAACTTGAAGCAATTCAGGAATCTTATTTTGCAAAATACTTTACTCTTTTCAAGAAATAGGTGAAAACCTGTAAAATCCGGCTTTGTTCCATGTAAATAATCAGTAACGTTTCGGAATTTTTTTTACCGTGTAAGACGCTTCAAAATTCGTCGGTTATTATTTGAGTAAAATAACTTTTATTCGATAAGTATATAGTAGATTAAGATTGGTTTGAAATTTTAATACCTAATCGAACGTTTTTAATTTTTGTAAGTTCTACTTTTTCCCCAATTGGCTTAAAATTTTGAGCAAACATTTATGATATCAATGCTCACTTATAAAAAAATAAAATGTGCCATGATGTTTTACTTCTGGTTTCGTCTAGAGCCGCTATTAAATCGGATGTTTCATTGTTGCGCTGCTAGGGTTACCACAGCAAAGTTTCGGATTTCACCAAATTTGCCGAAAACAATATTTTATTTAATAAACAATTCACGTGCAGTTAATAATTGCTTACAGTGAACATTCACCAACCGCGATAACTCGCCAGAAAGGACAACTACTCAAACACGCACTTTGATCCAAAATGGCTAATCTTAAGCTGATGCGTCAGCTCGTATATATACAGGGGCCTTAGTTCACTCGTCCGAGGCTAATTAAATAAATTACTTTGCACCACGAGGTTAATTTGGACAAATTTCACAAAAATTTAAATTTTTCGATTAGTTTTCTTTGTTATTGTGTCCTGAAAAACTTTCCACTAATTTTATTCCTTTTTTGAGAATTGTATTTGTAAGGACAGTAAAGTTATTAAATTTTTTTTGCACGTTAAAAATTAATCCAAAATTGGCGACGGGGCACATTTACGCATTTTCATCGAGGCACATTTACGCACGTTCTTACTGTGTCTATTACTACTCTGTTTTACTTCTAAATGGGCCTCGGACGCTTTTTTTCGCTCTGCACCGTTTAAATAAATCTTTGATATTTTCAGGTTATTTCGTTTTGAAAATCACTGATCGTTTTAAATTAATTAAAGATTCGTATCTTATAACATACAATCATATAGTGTTGTCTTCATAATTGTTCAGCTTTAACTTTATACATTATTCAGCCTATAATACAGTTTCTTAATTTTAAAGATAGTATGACATTAAGTTTAAAACACTAATAGAACCACGTTAGATGTCAAAATAATGAAAATTCCTATCGGTATTCCCGAAGTATTTTCTGCAGTAGGCCTTCCACATCATCACATATGTAGTACCACAACTGAGACCATTTGAAAAAGTAAGATCAAAGCATAAGAACTAGGAAAGGAAAAAAAATAAGGATGCTTAAAATCCTAACTGATACTCCGATTAAAGAAGCTCTCAGACAAGAGCAGTTAGAAGCTGCAAAGAAAAAAAAACAAAATGGACAGAACAAAACAAAAAGGAAAAAATTACTTCAAAACTTACAAGTTTCTATTGAAGCAGGAATAGAAAACATCAAAGAAAAAGAATGAAACCAAAACCTGCGGCAAGGAAAAAGTTAATACACTCTGTAAAAAGAAAATTAATAAACGTGTCTGTTTACGAAGATGAAAATTGTGCTTGAATTTATTGTTTGAAAGCACGCAACCAATCAAAAAAAGGTCAACACAGGGTTCCATATCTTAGATGTCAAAACGCAGTCCCATGACAAGTATGCGAATAGAAATACTTTATTTTCATTAATAAAATCTAACAGTGATGAAGAAGATGACTAAATAGTTTCTGTTTTTAATTAGCAATGGGTTGTATGATTTTAGGACTATATTCTTTAATTAATTATTTGAAATTTTCTTACTTTTTAAAGTATTTCAGGAGAAATAAATTATTTAAATGTGGCTAAATTGGTATCTATTTCTCTTACTGCTTGGTATCAATTTTAATACGCGTAAACGTGCCCCACTCGAAGCATAAACTTGCCCTGTGTTTGGGGCAAGTTTACGCAACCAACTTTTACTCAAAAAACATTTTTTTACGGTTAAAAACACAAGCTGCACTGTAAAAAAAATTCGAAACGTTACTGAATATATCCGTGTAACGTTACGGTATTTCTATGGTTTTTATCCACTTCCTGGAAAAATCAAGTATCTTTGTCAAAAAGTTTCCTGAATTGCTACAAGTCGCACGAATGCAGACTTCTCACTGTTGCAAAAAAAAAAAAAAAAAGCTCCCAGTTTAAAAATTAACTGAGTGTATTTATAAAGTGTATCCGCTACAGTTCGATTGCAACCCGTCCGAGCTGATAAGGCTTCCAAATGGTGCAAATCAGTCTATGGACTACGAAGCTTTGGAAGAATTGCAGGCGAGTAAAATTCTTGATACTTACTAGCAATTCTTTCTCAGCTGTGGCCATGTTTGCAATACTGCTTTTGGAGCTTTCTTCAAAACGCAGTATGGTGCCAAACTATTATAGTATGCCCGCCCTAGAGCCCCTTGAAAAAGACAGGCTGACTTATCCGACATTTTGGTTCCAAGACAGAATTGGATCCAACCTCGTTTCTAGTATTTATAAATACGTTATAATATTCGCTGGTTGCTAAGTCGTAAAATAATTGATGATAAGTTGAGTAAAATGTCACTTTAGGTAAATTTTGAAAGATAACTTCGTTTACAAATTCAGCTAAAATGTATCGGGAAATGTTTACGGTAATAAACCTCATTTTCATACCTTATTTGTTTTTAATTTGTATTAATTAAATTGTATTCATCCACAGAATAAAATAATCAAACATCAATCGGGCAACACACCTAAAGTTTGGACACCAGTTTTCTGCAATGAGGCTTTTGTACAAATGTTTATTTTTTTCGCCCGATAATTTTGGAACCAAAATGTCGGATAAGTCAGCTCCCCTTATATAGGAGCCTTAGCCCGCCCGAGTTTACTCTAAGATTCCAGAGACACGACTGGCTTTAAACGGTAAGAGTTCTGAATATTTTAGGAAGCTTCCAGGATAATTTCAGTAAGGTTACTGAATTTTAGCGGAAAACGTTCCTGGTTTTTGTAAGATATGTTACTGGAAGAAGTTGGGCACATCAGCTGCCCATTACTTTCCAGGAACGTTTCTGAATCGATTTTGCAGTGTGAGCAACAACTGAATATACGAGTTTTGACTTCATTAACTGCTTCATAAAACCACAATGTCTAAAATTTCCTAGCGTCAAACATAAAAATTAGAAAACTCATTGAAAAAAATCCTCGAAATGTGCCCTGGTCTACCTTACTTCAAGTTTTTATTAGATGTTTTATCGAGCACCCATGAAACAGCCATCTGTTGTTAATTCATGCCTTTTTATTAAAGAAATCCCAAAGCTTTAATTTTAATATGGTTTCGGCCTTTCATCGCATTTATTTCTTTTGTTATTAATTGATAAATACTATTTTTAACTTGTAGGGTAAATTATTTGCAGTTTATCTGCAGATTTTCTGTGGAACATTTTAAAAATAAATCTGTAGAATATTTGATCATGTTTGAAACACGCTTTCTTCAGAAAATTGGCAGATAAAAAATGCGAAAAATCTGAAGCAAATTTGAGCATATCTGGAACATACTTTTTTCCAAAATATCTGCGGAAAATTTGAGCATATTTGGAGCATGCTTTCAGCAAAAAAATCTACACTTAAAAACTGCAAGTTTTTTTTTATTTTCTTTGCAGATTTTCTGCAGAAAACATGTTCCAAATATGCTCAAATTTTCTGCATTTTTTAGAAAGAATTTCTTCAAATTTGTTTTAGCGCTGTATCACGTGAAGAGAAGAAATGTTGACTAATTTTCATGAAGTTTGGTAAACACTTCAAAGTTTATATTTTCTTTTGAATAATTAAATTAGAAAGGACTTCTTTTCTCATCAAATGAAGGAACCACACTGCACTACAAGCTTATTTTACAGTAAAAGTATAGAAACATTTCTGCACATTAAAAAATTAGCTATCGATAAGTCGCTTTTATCACGCGTGTCAAATTGTGATTTCATTATTTGGAAAAAAATTTATTTATCTCTGATTGAAGAAACTTGCACAGATACAGTAAAAAATAATCGTGCTCTTTTTCTCTCATCATTCAAAACGATTTCAAGAACAAGTAGTGTTTTTATTTTGTTTTTTTTTATAATGAAATTTCTTGTGGAGGGGATACTTAACCTTAAAGTTTATCAAATATTGTGCGTTTTTTTGTTTTTTTTTTTTTTTTTTGATGACATGTGCATCAGTTAAAACAAAAAGTGTATTAATTTTAGGATTGTTTTAAATATTTTTTCTCTATATTCTTTAAAGTGGCACAAAATGCGATGGCTTTGGAAAAAAATTTATATTACCTTTAGGGTTATTCCTGTCGAAATTTGTTTAAATGAAAACTGCAGTCAATAAAAATCAAACCCTTTTACGTCCGTTCACCGACATTGAAAAAAACTTTTCCTGACAAATATAATCAAGTAAAACGACATTGAATTTCAATGCTCCATGAGGCAGCCCAAGGTTAAAAAAGCAGGTGATTAGGCAACATTTTCCAGATTTTTCTTGACTTGTTTATTAACCTTTTACACTGGAGCATAAAAATACAATGCAGTTGTTTTTATGGTGGCTGAGCAGTTTTCGGAATTTGAAAAGTGCTAAAATCATTTTCAAGCTTTCACTTTCTGATTGCTGACTACCATTTTTTAATTTTCTTCTGAGCATCTACAGCTGCGCCACAGAGCTGGTTATAAAAATATTCTTCTCCAACTTCATGCCCACAATCCTAAATAAATAAATGAAAAAAAAATGATTTGTTAAAACTAAATGTTTTTGTACAAATTTTCAAGAAATAACCGGGCAGTTACTGAAAAAAAAAACAACTCTTAAAAGATAGTAAAGATCAAAACTATGAATGGAGCAAAAAAAAAAAAAAAAATCAATTTTAATAGCATTTATGAGCGTTTTTAAGAAAACTTTAAAAACTTAGCTTTATTTATTTATTTATTTATTAAAAGCATTGCATACTACAGAAAAAATCCAATTACAGTGGCAACAATATAAAAAAAGCAATTAAAACAAACTATACATTTAGAATATTAAAACATAAAGACTTAAAATTGTAAAATAACAAGTTCAAAATATCTAAATCATGACAATGAATGTTAAAAATTTGTAAAATTTATAAAGAGAAAATTTATTAACATAGTTCCGTCTGGTAAAAATATTTTTAAAAGAAGAATGACTCCTAAGAGTCCTACTTGGGACAGCAAGTTGTATCGAATTGATGATGTCTGAGCAGTCAGTTAAACTATATAGAACCTTTTAGAAAAAGAGATATGTATCAATTTATGTATCAAATATTCAAGAATAGCTAACTTGCTAAAACTTTTTAAAATGAACTCTTTAATAATGAAAATATAACACGTCACTCATGTATTTTCCAGACTAATGCATACATAGAACAGCTGCTGACATGTCCAAGTGATTTTTGGATATTTAACCTTTCAAACGATACGTGGAAAATAATAATAATAATAAACCATTAAATGCTAATTAAACAAAACAGCATTTCATTCTTTGGTAAGTGAGGCAGTTTTTACTTAAGATAAATAAATACCTTTGTGTTTAAAAGTAAAGTAAGAAATAACAACGTCAAAAAGGACAAATTTCAGATTTCTGCAGACACGTGTTTCGGCGTAACAGGGAACAACTTTTTAGTGCAAAAAGTATGAGCTTATGAATAAAAAAACAGATTCGAGAAAAATCTGCAGATATCTGAGGAGAGCTTTTCTCGGATATCGTTTCCTCCATAAGATCATTCCTTTTTGCATTGAAAAAGGCGCTCCCTGTAACGCCGAAATACGTGTCTGCAGCAATCTGCATTTTGTACTTTTTGAAGTTGACTACTGATGTTCGCTCTGAAAATGCGCTTTATATTTTCCCGAAACAAACAAAAACACAATATTTTTTTATTAGAACGTATTTATTTTGATGTACTTATATATATATATATATATATATATATATATATATATATATATATATATATATATATATATATATATATATATATATACATTGAAGGAATAAAGAGTTTTTAAATTATATTAGCTGCGCTGTTTAAAACATGCTACTACTTTATTTGTTAAATTATTTATTTTTACATATTTATTTTACCAGATGATACAGGTATATTATGATCTTTAAAACCAACTGTAAGATGTTAAAAAAATATGCTTGACATAATTTAACTTTTAACTAATTAAGAGAATATGAACTAGATGCTAGAAAGTTGATGCTAATAAACGCGAAGGTAGGCTCGTTTAGTTCCATATGTAACTTCCCTTTACTTCTTTAATGATTCAAAAAATATGCTTACCTAATGAATTCACAAACTTTAAATGTGATTAATTCAAAATATGTATTCTGATGTGAACACCACACTACTTCATTTTATATCTATGTATTTAATAATGCTTGATTTTCGAATAACTAAAAAAAACAAGGAAATGCTTTTAATATTTTTGACCCCTGATTTATCGTGAACCCATGCAAAAAAATGATTTACATAGATTTATTTTCCAAATATCAACAATTTTGACGTGTTTCAATATAGTTACTTGCTAGATATCGCCAATAGCGCAAAGATGACACTAAATTCGAAAAAAAAAAAAAATTCGCCGAATTTGTCACCGACTTGAATATTTATCGCCATTTTGGTGACGAAACTTGTCGACCAAAGGCTTGGCGACATGCTGCCAAACTTTCGACCAAAAAACTGCCAAAGTGTGCGACTAAGTGTTTGCCAAATTATAACATCACTTGAATTTACCTTGAAATCATCACTGATCTTCCCAAAAGAGGTTTAAAAATCCCCTTTTGGAGCAGCCGGAATCAACCAAAAGAGGAGATGCACAACTAGACCCCACTAAGAGTCACCATACCAAATATTTCAACCTTCTAAGATACACAGTTTTTGAGATATGAGAGATACGTATATGCATAGATACATTTGCAAATTTAGACGCCACGAGAAAACTTGTGGTAATTAACTCGGGGATCGTCAAAATGAATATTTTGGGCATCCGTAAGTTCTTAGGTATGTCTTTACGTGTGGGCTTACGTGTCCTTTTACATATTTCCTTTTACATAGTAAAGGAAGTACACTGTAAAAAAATTCCGAAACGTTACTGGGTATTTCCGTGTCACGTTTCGGGATTTTAATGGTTTTTATCCACTTCCTGGAAAAATTAAGTATTCTTGACAAAAAGTTTCCTGAATTGCTACAAGTCGCAAGAATGCAGACTTTTCACTGTTGTGAAAAATATTTTTTGCTCCCAGTTTAAATATTAACTCAGCGTATTTATAAAGTGAGTCGTCTTCAGTTCAATTACGGCTAGTCCATGCTAAATGAGTTCCCAAAGGGAGCAAATAAGTATGAACTACGTAGCTTTGCAAGAATTGCAGGTGAGTAAAATTGCCGTTACTAATTTGCAATTCTGGCTTAGCTTAGGCCATGTTTGCAGAAATGCACTTGGAACTTCCTTAATAAATCGGGAAGTTGCCAAGCATTACTTTCCTAAGTTTACTCTAATTTTCCAACGACACGACTGGCTATTAACGGGACGATTTCTGCATTTTTCACAAGATATTCCAGCATAATATCAGGAAGGTTCATGAATTTTAGCGGAAAACGTTCCTGGACTTTCCAAGATATGTTACTAGCAGAAATTGGGCACATCAGCGGCCCATTATTTTCTAGGAATGTTTCTGAATCGTTTTTACAGTGTATTGTTATCGCAAAAAAAAAAAAAAAAAAAATCCCTTACATTTACTCCGAAATTTCCATTTTACTCATTTCCGATTTTTGACCCTACCGCATGTAAAGATATACCTAAGAACTTACGGATGCCCGAAATATCCATTTTGACGATCCTCGAGTTAATTACCAGAAGTTTTCTCGTGGCGTCTTAATTTGCGAATGTATTTATGCATGTACGTATCTCTCATTTCGCATCTCTCTCCGTACGGATCTCTTCCTTTATTATGTAAAAGGAAGTAGGAAAATGTGATCGAACAATAGAAAACTATATTGAAAGTGTCTGAAAATAAAAAATTAAAAATGAGAAGAAGTAATACATGGGATCAAAGATCAAGAAAAATCCACTGAGTAAATAAGTTAAGAGAGCCACAGGTTGCCATATTTAAGCTCTGATTTTTTCATAAATTTCTAAATAGATGCATTTGGCTGAATTTCTTCTTGTTAAATTTTACACATATCAGTAACACATATGAAGTTTTAATTATTTTTTTTTTGTAAGAAAAAATTAAACTGTTTATTATAATACATCTTCAATGTAGTAGCTTGTGGGTCATGTGTTGACATCCTGTTTAAAACGCTAAAAAAAGAATACATACATCAATAAATATTGGAAAATAATTTTTCTTTCCTGAAAAGCAATACAATATTCAATAAATGGAAGGAAAAAAAACAATTACAGGGACATAACAAGGAAAAGTTATAATAATTCTTTTTATCACACCTGCAGTTTCTTGACTTTACACATGTTCCAGGAACATTTTTTTAAACGATGTTAACAGAACAGTGTGTAATGTTTGAAAATTATTTATTACAATGGAGCACCAAAACTCACTTTACAACATAAATTTACATGCTTTTTTTTTTTCTTAGGATAGCCATCTTGATAACATGCATATGGTCACTATTTGCGCAACATAAAATTGTTATTTCGTTCCCTTAATTAGAGTTAAAGTGACTTTAAAGAGACTGCTGTTAAAGCGAAAGAAAGAAGAAGTCTTATCTTTAGGGTTTGGTGCGGTAAAGTTGTTATAAAATACAGGTTTTTTAACTTAGGTATATAATAAATACAAGAACTTCTTTTAAAACTTCATTTTTTTGTTGTTATTTTACATTACATAATGAAAGAGCTCGCTGCACTGAATTTCCGGAAGAAAAAATTGATTTAAATAGCTTAATGACATTTGCTTTTTTAACCGACTTCAAAAAGGACGCGGTTATTAGTTCATATCTTTTTTTTTTCTTTTTTGTCCACTTACAGCGTATTACCTAGTCAACCGATTTTAATGATTATTATTTTAATAGATTGGGGATGGCTCAACTTAGGTCCCATTACTTTGTTTGACCATACTTGTTCTTTAGAAAAAAAGTTATGTGCAAAAAACAGTAAATTTTATGCAATTTCCCTATTAAATGATTAAAATGATATGAACCCATTGTTATGAAAATTTGGTGCCATATAACAGTAACATTTATAGTAATTGTAATGATTATTTTGAATAAAGGCATCTCTGAAGCAAGCAACAAGTTTCTTCAGTATCATTGCTTCATAGTGATGGTAAAGCTAACCTTGAAGCGAGGTGAAGCAGTGATCAAGATCTGCGTATCCTTCAGAATACTACTAGGTTATGTTTGCCTCAACTATACACGATTGCATCACAAGCAACTGGTATGCTGTGAAATGCAAATGAATTATGGGTATTTAAATGGTTATATTTAAATTAACAAAAATTTAGTCGACCCGTGCGGAACACTGTGCTTCGTATCGTTTCATAAGGTATTTCGCTCTTTAAATATTTCAAAGGAAGAACATTACGAAGAAGAACCGAAAAAAAGTAAGCGCAGAAGAGAAGGCATGTAATTCAAAGACATCAGTAACAAAACCTCGTTAAATACAATGTTGTGATAATTTGGTCATCGCTCACCTTTTGGATGTACGTATTTTCAATGCAAACATAAATATCATTAAAAGTGTGGCTGAGTAGTGACTCGTGAAAAAGCAATAATTGTGCATGTAAAAAACAGGTTGAGGAAAATACAGTCCTGCCCATGTAAATGACTTGGGGTGAAGTAAATTGGACATAATTAAAAAAAATGATCTAAAACATCATAAATAACCGTAATTTTTTTAATTCCCCATACATTTGTTCTTTTCATGAAATTACCGTTATTTAAATAAATTTTTGATGTTCAACTATGGTCAAAAGTTGGTTTACCAAATTTTTTTATCATATTTAACTACTGGATTTCATCAATGTGATCAGGAAAGGTGTGACAGTTTGCAATGTTTTGTTTCTCTAGGAATATATTAAATATGGTGTTTGAATAATGTCTGAACTACCTAAATTGCACAGTAAAAAATATTACACTTAAATAGAGTTCCGAAAAAACATATTTCTTAATTAAAAATCAAAAGAGAAAAAGTTTTATCTGTTTATTTAATGCATGCGAAATACTTCTAGTTCTAAGTTTCTACTTTTTGCTGATACTCAACAGATGATTTTTTGGAGGGGAGAATAGGGTGGCATCAGGAGCGGACTGACCAGGTCGGCTAGTCGGGGATCCCCGACTGGGCCAACCGCCGAGTGCGCCACTTTCAGAAATTTTTTTTATTGAACTGAGTACATTTAAATTCACATCTAACATTTTTTAAAATGTCATAAAAAAACATGTAATTTGTTTTCTCTATGTGAAAAAAGCGTTCGGAAACAGGTTTATTCTTTTTCCATCCTTAGTAGGGACCAAAGTAAATAGCCCCCCAAGTCTGCGCGTCCGAATGCTTTCCTCTCATCAACTTTCTCTCTATTTTTTAGAGCTTTGGGGGCCATGGCTTCCACATTGAGGAAACGGGAGGGGTCAGAGAAATTAGGGTCCGAAGCGGCCTAAAAAAGGTCCCGGGACGAAAAAAGAGGATTAAAACCTTATATTTGTACATCTATTAACAAAATTGAAGGGGCCTGCACCATTAGACAAAGCCGCTCCGGCCCTGCCATAAATGCGAAGGTAATGTTTGATCTGTTGTTACAAATGAGTAGGGTCATACACAACGGGGGGGGGGACACCTGTCGGCTCGATTTCGAGCCTGAAGGAGGCCCCAGATTTTTTAATGAGGGGTGAAATCTATGTACGGAGAAACAAGATGGAGAGGCGCCCGTAAAAGGCATTTGTGACGGGCTCCAAAATTTATGTGCACGCCCCTGGTATTCACTGGTTGTAACCAATTCAACTAAATACTGTCAGTTGGCAGCATTGTAAATTATCTCTATACGAGTATTTTCATCTCAGAATCGCATACGGGAAAGCAAGCCAGAACTACGATAGACTGAATCTGAAACAGGACAAAATTTCGACTTAGAAGGGAGAGAGAGCTCATAAACTTAAGCGGATTCAGGATTGCAACCGGGGGAGGGGGGGGGCAAGTTTTTTTTTTTTTTTTTGAGCAACATTAGCTGTAATCTGCTTCAGGTTGAGACTTAACAGAGTCCCTAAGGTATTTCAGGTATGAGGTCTCTTTGTAGTCCTAAAGTCACCAACAATAGTCTAAAGTCTACAATGGGGTTGTTTTTTCGAAACTTTAAAAACATTTTTCTCTGAAAGAACATGCTTAAAAACATAGGATTTTACCATTATTTAATTAATTTGGAAAGTTTAATATTTTTTAACAATTATTTTAAATGGTGTAGTTTCATTTTTTACGCTTCTGCGCATGACTTCACAAGTGATGAAATGCCATTAGCGCAGATTGCAATCGCCTAATGAGATTGATATGATTTGGCTGGAGTTGATGAGCAATAAGGGCAAAAAATTACGTTTAGGGAACATTTATAGGTCATCCAACTTAAGCCATGGTCAAGTCATCTTAATGTGAGATTTTAATTTTCCTGGAATTAAATGGAATAATTTTTACCACAGTAATAGCAGAGAAGAGAAATTTTTGAAAGTAATTTTTTGATTGTTTCTTAGATCAAAGTGTAACTCAGGGTACTCGACAGGACGTGATTTTGGTTCTAGTTTTCTGTTACATGGAAGGTTCTCTTCAAGGGTTATGTGTAGGGGAACACATTGGAGATAGTGACCACAACAGTATTAGGTTTGGGATTAAATTTCATATTCACAAAATAGAGAATTTTAGATTTGTGCCCAATTTCAGAAATACTGATTTTTTGGCACTTAGGCAGTGTTTGAATGCAGTTTTTTCTTCCGGATAGGACAATAGAGATGTGTATCTTCATTGGGCAAAGTTTAAGGAAAATATAGCAAAAACTGTTGGGGATAATGTTCCCTTTAGGAGAAAGGGTGTCAACACAAAACTTTGGCCCATGTGGTTCTCCAGGGAAACTAAAGACGCTCTAAATTGCAAGCAAAGCGCTTTTCATAGGTTTAAAGAGGCGTAAGAGATAGGCGTAAATTTAAGTATTTGGTACGGATTCAGAAAAGAGAGTTGGAGCAAAGACTAGCAGATAACAGAGACAGGAATCCTAAGAGGCTTTTTGCATACGCTAATTCGGGGAAAGTTCGAAATAGTCATATTGGACCACTTGTTGATGAGCACGGAATTTTAATTCAGGACGATAGTAATATTGCTAATGTTCTTAACAACTTTTTTTCGAGTGTTTTTAACGACAACTGTATCTCAACAGTTGATACCAGCAAGACACAAGCTATAGTACAGCTTGAGGATTTTGTATTTTTCAAGGATGATGTTTTACTTCATTTGAAAAAAAATAAAAAGACTAAGGCTCCAGGACTAGATAATATTTATCCAAAAATTTTAGTTGAATGTGCAGAGGAATTAGCAGATGTAATTTTAAATATTTTCAATGTTTCTTATATTTCGGGGGCAGTGCCAGAGGATTGGAAGCTGGCTAACATTACACCGCTCTTCAAGAAAGGGTCTAAAGGGAGTGCGGGAAATTATCAACCTGTGAGTCTAACTTCAGTAGTTTGCAAAACTTTTAAAACATTGATAAAAATTAAGATAGTAAATTTTTTAGAGACTAATAATCTATTGACTAGTTTTCAGTACGGTTTCAGGAAAGGTAAATTTTGTGCAACTAATTTATTACGTTTCTATAACAAAGTTACCATCGCTTTGGACAGTAAGAAGCCTGTAGATGTTGTTTACATTGATTTTTAAATGGATTAATTGGAGTGAGGTTTTAAGTGGGGTTCCTTATGGATCAGCGTTAGATCCTGCTTTGTTCATTGTTTCTATGAGCGATATTCGTAAAAGTATCTCTGGGAACATGAATTGTTTTGCTGATGATATCAAAGTTATGGGGACTGTAGAAAATGAAGAGCAAGCAAATCAGCTGCAAGAGGATCTAGATCATATTACGGAGTGGGCTGATAAATGGGGTATAGCTGTTAATGTTGGGAAATGTCAACTGCTACATTTAGGGCATGGAAATAAGTGTACAAGTTATTATTTGCAAGGTTCAGTCATTAGTCAGGCAGACAAAGTTACTGATCTGGGAGTCCTAATAAGTCAGGATTTAAAGTTTAGTCAACAGTGCAGCATAGCTAGTAATACAGCCAATAAGATGCTTGGGTTTATCAATAGATCTATTTCAAACAAATCTAAAGAAGTTCTTTTGCCCTTATACAGAAGTTTGGTAAGACCTCATTTGGAGTATGCTGTTCAGTTTTGGTCTCCTTATCTTAAGAAAGCTATTAATGTATTGGAAAGGGTTCAAAGGCGGGCTACAAGGCTAATAAATAGACTTTCTCTCTTAGACTATGATTCCAGGCATAGAAATCTAAAAATGTACACTATTGAGCAAAGAAGAGACCGAGGGGACATGATTCAGTTGTTTAAATTTATTAAAATGTAAGATGTTACGCGGCTGAAGTTTAGCACTGAAAACAGGACAAGGGGTCATTGTTTTAAGCTTTTTAAATCTGAGGCTAATATGGATGTTAGGAAAAATTATTATTTTAGCAGAGTAGTGGAACCTTGGAACAGTTTACTGGAAGAGGTGATAATGAGCAAGGGAGTAGATAGTTTTAAGAGGGCCATTGATCTTCACTGGGGATTGTAAATTGACTAGGACCAGTCTAGCAGGGCCCAGAGCCTGTTGCTGGTCGTCACTTTTGTATTTGTATATAATGTTCTTGAAACATCCTTGATAAATCAGGAAGATGCCAAGTGTTATAATATTATAATTTCCAAAGTCTGCTCTAACTTTCCAGAGACACGACTGGCTTTAAACAGGAAGTTTTCTGTTTTTTTTTAGGAGGCTTCTAGAATAATATCACGAAGGTTACTGAATTTAACGGAAAACGTTCCTGCATTTTGCAAGATATGTTACTAGCAGAAATTGGGCACATCAGTTGCCCATTATATTCCAGGAACGTTTCTGAATCGTTTTTACAGTTAAAAGCCTAAATTTTTGCTGAAATTGAAGTTCAATATGACTGTTATTGTATTATCTAAAAGCTAGAGAAATTCGTGAGTTTTTGATATATTTGCCCCATTGTAGCTTATACGGTTATTTTTGAAAATGGCGATTGAAAACTTTGGCACCATTTCAATTCTGAGTGTGTCCAATGTTTCAAAGCTAGTAGCTCGCTTTAAAATTCGACTCTCTGGATGAGAAAAGTGTCGTTTGATAGGATTTAATCTGCTCTTTCCAAATATGTACTTATTTTGTAAGTAGGTCTTACAGGAATCTCGGAAATCGATCGTTTTCTCAGATTTTTTTTTTTTTTGCTCATTTTTCTTAATGTACCTTAACTCGGTTACGGTTAAGAATTGGATACGATAATGGGTGGTTCTATGCTCCGCTTGGGTTTTTCTATCACCCCCTTTCGTATGGCAGATTCGATCAAACTCACCCTTTATATTAATGCTTAATTGTTACACTAATAGTGTACTTCATCAGTAACAGCTAAAAGAGTTCCTTTTTTCTTGTTTCTTTTTTTTTTATGTCTCCAAAGTTTTGCATTATCCGTTACTTACACTGTAAAAAAATTCCGAAACATTGCTGAGTATTTCCTTGTAACGTTTCACGATTTTAATGGTTTTCATCCACTTCTTGGAAAAATCACGTATCATTGTCAAAAAGTTTCCTGAATTGCTACAAGTCGTACGAACGCAGAGTTCTCACAGTAAGGAAAAATATTTTAACTCCCAGTTTAAAGATTAACTGAACGTTTTTATAAAGTGTATCTGTTTCAGTTTGATTGCGGCCCGTCGTAACTGATAAGGCGTCCAAAGAGCGCAAGCAGATTAGTCTAAGGACCACTAAGCTTGGTGAGAATTGCGGGCGAGTCTGTCTTAGTTTGGCCATGTTTGCAATACTGCTCTTGGAACTGTCCTGGAAACGCACCTAAGTTTGGCCTAAAATTCCAGGGATACGACTGGTTTTGTGCGGTAAGAGTTCTGAATATTTTAGGAAGCTTCCGCAATAATTTCAGGAAAGTAAGTGAATTTTAGCGGAAAATGTTCTTGGTTTTTGTGAGATATGTTACTGGAAGAAATTGGGCACATCAGCTGCCTATTATTTTCCAGGAACGTTTCTGAATTGTTTTTACAGTGTAAATGCCGCAACGAATCGAATTTTTTTTCTTTCAATTACGAGGTGTGATTCAATTGGTTACATGACCTAGGGGAACCAGCCAAGATGAAAGGAAAGATCAGCATAATGCATTTAGGATAAGTCCTCTAAATATTCAATATTTTTTAAATACTTATACACTGTAAAAACGATTCACAAACGTTCCTGGAAAATAATAGGCAGCTGATGTGCCCAATTTCTGCCAGTAACATATCTTGCAAAACCCAGGAACGTTTTCCACCAAAGTTCAGTAACCTTCTTAACAATAATCTGGAAAATTCTTCCCGTTAAAAGCCAGTCGTGTCTCTGGAAAATTAGAGTAAACTTAGGAAGTATAGCATTATAGCTTGGCATCTTCCTCATTTATCAAGGATGTTCCAAGAGCATTATTGCCAACATTGCCAATGCTGAGCCAGGATTGCAAGTAACGAGAATTTCACTCGGCTGCAATTCTGGCAAAGCAACGTAGTTCATTCTTATTTGCTCCTTTTGGCAGTTGAATTAAAATGGACAGGCCGTAATCGAACTGAAATCGATACACTTTATTAATATGCTCGATTAATCTTTAAACTGGGAGCTAAAACTATTTTGCACAACAGTGAAAAGTCTGCATTCGTGCAACTCGTAGCAATTCAGGAAATTTTTTGACGATGATACTTGATTTTACCAGTAAGTTTATAAAAGTCATTAAAATCCCGAAACGTAACACGGAAATACTCAGTAACGTTTCCGAATTTTTTTTACAGGGTACATGCTTTGTTATGTTTAAATAAGATGTGATTTGTTTTGTGGTTTCCTTAAAAATAAGATTTCTATCATTATCTACATTTTTGTGTTAAAATATTATGTTGAACAATTACTTTTAGATATTATCCATGTTGTACAAGAAAAACCACAAACTTTTATTCTGTTCTGAACTGTAATTTTGAATAAAAGCAATAGAAAAGAGTCTATTACACTGCGCGGCCGAACAGTCCATACATGCTTAGCACCTACATTGTTTTAAAACGACAAAATTCATCAAGAAAATACATTAAAATGAAATATTAGAAAGTTACCGTCACTCATGCGGCAAAGAATACGCTAATATTAAACTTACTGCAAAATTGCTCCAACGTTCACATGTTTCTTTGGAACCACCATTGCAGTTTATCTGTAAAAGAAAAAAAAAGTTTTAAAATTTTCTTTGTAAAACACTTAGAGTGGGGGGACACCGAAACGCAATGGTACACTAAAAAAATTCCGAAACGTTACTGAGTATTTCCGTGTTACGTTTCGGGATTTCAATGGTTTTTATCCACTTCCAGGAAAAATCAAGTATCATTGTCAAAAAGTTTCCTGAATTGCTACAAGTTGCACGAATGCAGACTTTTCACTGTCGTGAAAAATAGTTTTAGCTCCCAGTTTAAAGATTAACCGAGCATATTAATAAAGTGTATCGGCTTCAATTAGATTACGGCCCGTCCATGCTAATTCAACTCCCAAAGGGAGCAAATAAGTATGAACTACGTTGCTTTGCTAGAATTTCAGCTGAGTGAAATTCTCGTTACTTGCAATCCTGGCTCAGCATTGGCAATGTTTGCAATAATGCTCTTGGAACATCTTTGATAAATGAGGAAGATGCCAAGCTGTAATGTTATACTTCCTAAGTTTACTCTAATTTTCCAGAGACACGACTGGCTTTTAACGGGAAGAATTTTCCAGATTAATGTTAGGAAGGTTACTGAACTTTGTCGGAAAACGTTCCTGGGTTTCACGAGATATGTTACTGGCAGAAATTGGGCACATCAGCTGCCCGTTATTTTCCAGGAACGTTTCTGAATCGTTTTTACAGTGTACAGCATTGGGAAAAGAAAGGAACACTCGTTCGTATTCGAAGACTATTAACACTAGAAACACCTGTAAGATGTTTTTTTTTTTCTGAAATAATGTTAGTTACATTAATTTGTTACTTAATTGTTGTAATGTTGTAAAGTGGAGGTATTTTTGAAAAAATAAACATAAACTTTAAAATTTCCTACCCATTGTGTTTTATCCCGATTCCCTGCTGAATAGGGTGGCTCGTTAACCACCGATAAGTGAATTCGTGGATAATCCACAAAACAGGCAAAAAATGATACTAGTGTATACAATAGCTGGAAAAAATCAATAATAATGGTAAGTATTAAAATACAGGTATCCCTCCTATAACGCGGTTAATTTGTTATGCGCAGTATCGAAACCGTGTCATACGAGACAATTTCAAAAATAACATTTTTACTCATTTTTAATACTAATTATGTATGTGAATTAGAAAATTCAAGTTATATATATATATATATATATATATATATATATATATATATATAAAAGATGTATCGTGATCGTGTTATATCGAAACCACGTTTCAAAAAATCAAAGTAAAAATTTATTAGAGTTGTCAACAATTAACAGAATGTATTAAACAAAAATGAAATTCTATCTTTTATAAATATAACATTCGAGTTACATCAAAACCATGAAGTATTAAATTTAAGTTTCGTACCGTGTATCATCGAAACCGTGTTATAATAATCGCAAATTCGGTACCGTGTAATAACGAAACCGTGTTGTGGAAGTACCGTGTTATACGAGAGACTCCTGTATAGCTAAAACGATAACTGTATGTAAAAAATGTATGTATTATACAGTCTGTCCCAAAATAGACTGACTGATTTCCAAAATTTTTAGCAGGAAAACGGTTCATGATAAAAAAAAAAAAAAACAAATCTTGCAGAAAATGCATGCGGTGGGCCGTAAAGTTTCACCCCCCCCCCCCCAGAGTTCTAAATTTTTAATTCAAAAAATGTTTCAATAAATGGAGCTGCAAATTATAAACCTGAAAGTCAAAAATTAAAAATTGAAATTCACTGATTTTTCCTTCGATTGCGAAAAGTGCTTGCAACCGGTGACAGGCATTTTGAAAAATATTGTTGTTTAATTCTGTTTATATTAAATAGAGGGCTCTGCCCCCTGCTTGTTAACGTTCACCAACCCCCAAAGATTACTTCATAATCTTATTTCATTCGCAAAGATTTAAATCGTCAATTTGAAATAAAGACATTGAAAACCCACTTTGAGTTCCCTTTGGATCAAAACATCTCTTCCCCGGGTTTCAGAATAACTTGTGCAAATTGCAGAGCCGTGGGGGCTAAGGATCACCTGAGCATTGCAAAACTGCAGTTTTGTACGTTTGAAAAGTTGTTTTCATATTAGTGTTATTCTCTAATTAAACAATAAATTTCATGCAATTTCACTCACAAACGATTAAATATAAAACCCATTGATAAACAAAGGCCTTAAAACAAAGGTATGTACTTTCTTTACCTATGATTAAAAAAGTACTAAAAAATATATTATTAAGAGTAATGATAATGAAAATTTTGAATTAAAGATTCTCTGAAGCAAACATAAAATTCATTCTAGTGGAATTTTTAATCTTCATCTATAGTGGGGACCATGTGAAGAAACATACGACTTTTATCACGAGTTACACGACACGTATTGCGAAAAATAAATTACAACTTACAATATTACAATTCTAAAATTTACAATTTTACAAATTTAAACTTAAAACGATTTCGTTTTCTTTTTTTTTAAATTTTTATTTCTTAAAGTTGAACTAATGATGAAGACAATTTTTTTTGTACATAGTTACGCATTTGAAAAAGCCTTTCTTCACAGTCATCGGAAGTCTCCGAGACGCTCGCCGTGTTTTTTACACTACTAAAAAGTAAAAAAATAAATTACTTTTAAATAAAAAAAAAACTCCTTCAAAAAATACCCCGGAACTAAAAAGTAAAAAAAAAAAAAAACTGTTTACACTTACATTCTATTTCCTACCCAGACATGGAAATGAAATTTATTTTACAATTCCAGTACAAAAATCAACTAAATTTAACACCGAATTATAAAATAAACACTGAATTAAATTACTATACAATGAATTATTTTAAATTCTTAACTAATTATATACGATCTCTTAACATTTAATAACCTTTTAAAGTCGGGGACTCCTATAAACTACTACCTAACGTAACTGAGTAGGTTTAATTTTATAGACTAATTTCGCGTATAGTTAAATTAGGCTTTAAAACTAAAATATAAAATAAATAAATTTAAATAAATTTACAACTAAAATATGTAGTTGTTTTTAAAAGGCCATTAATTCAAAAGGTTATTAAAAATTTAGAGATCGTAAATAATTAGTTAGGTATTTAAAATAATTCATCATATAGTAGTTTAAATCAGTGTTTTTTTTTTATAATTCGGTGTTTAGTTGTGTTACAAATTCTGTAAATAGTAATTATTTTTTCATTAATTTGTCGTAATCTAGCTAAATTTGGCGTTTATTAAATTACCTTTCATCTAAAATTATTGTAATAACGTAACATGTAAATAGTTTCTTGTAATGAATACACAGACCCCGTATATTCGACTGAAGTATGCGGTTCCCCAGTTTTTCATTGATAAGGTTTGTGAATGAATAAAAAAAAATAGAAGGAAACTTCGGGAATCTTGTGGATTATTTGAGAGGTCTCTTTCGAGATTTATAAATAGCCACGGCTGACGGCGGGCGTCAGTCTCGGCTGAACGCGGTTGTACTGAGAGTGTATCAGCTGTGTTTATTACAATGCATTTCGCTGGGTTGTTTTATGTATTTGGATGTAATACGTGTGCCATAGTTGAGTCTACTGTGTTACTTGATATTTGCCTAATTGCTATGGTGAATTTAGCAGTTGTTAACGATCTTTCTTGTACATAGTGAAAATAAATCTCCTGCGTTTTCTCGAGAACTGTGTCGTCATTTCAAGAAAGTTTGAAGCTGCACCAGAACTGCAGCAGGAAATGTTAGAATTTTGCATTGTTTTCTGCGTTTTATTTATTGTAAAAATTAAATTAGTACGCTTGTACAGTCATAGAAAAAAAAACGAAACACTCGACCGTATTCAAAGACTATTGAAGCTAGAGACACGTGTAAGGTGTCATTGTTTCAGAAATAAAAAGTTCTACATACTTATGGTAAAAAATTGTTGTTAAGGGGTCGTCTTCATATTAAAACGAGCATCAACTTCAAATTTTTCAATGAGAACCCCCCTTTTTTATCACATATTTGTGATCAGCATTCTTTTTTAACTTTGTATACAAAGTTTTGTTTAATTCGATCCAGCCGTTACTTCAGAATCAAGTTTTGAAAAATTCCTCTCGTAATGTTAAAACGTATTTTTATATTTTTACTAATAACACAAAAACTATATTAGCTACGGCAAAGATTGTTTCTTTATATCAAAATATTAACCGACCCTATAATAAAAACAATTTACAACACCTAAAATAAAATTTTAGTTTTTTTATGAATTATTTTAATATTTTTTGAAAAAAATATGATCTGAAACCACATTATATTTTAACAGAAAAACAATCTGGAAAAGCTTTTATGTGGGAATCCAAAATTTGAGCTCCAAATATTCAGTAGTTTTTGCGCTATGCAAAAAAATTCATTTTTTCCTACTTTAGGGGACCGTATACTTTTTTAAAACAGAAATTATGAAAGTTGGTTTCTTCGTAAAAAAAGAAAAACATTGTTTAACTAAATGAGCAAACCAATTATAACGTCGATTTTCAACATTAGAGTTCGTCTATGAATTTTTTAAATGCATAAATTTATTCGCTGTCTCTGCAGAAGAACAACACAATATTGCAACCGTCAGTTTTTTGTGGATATCGTTCAGACGTCAATGTGTAAATAATGCGAAACACTATTTCATTGTCTAATAAAAGAATATTTTATAGAACTTTTTAAATTAAAAACTACACTTAAAATACTTCTTTTTTTTTTTTTTTTTTGCGTTTAGCCATTGTCTTTTGTAAAACAATAACTCAAAAAATAAATAAATAAACATGCACAACTTTTTCACAGAAACATACAACAAAACCTCATTGTCTTGCTAGTCATGTTGCAATAGACAGTGTAGAATTAATTTTTCTTTCCGGTGATAATTTACTAAAAGGAAAACTTATTGCCTTGCCTAAATCGGGAAAAAGTACTCGAAAAATAGCCGACAGTGTGAAGTTTCGCCTTGAACAGTATCCAGATGGGTCAAAAAGTAATATTTGCTCTTAGATAAGTTTACTGGTTTTCAGGAATTATTATTATTATTATTATTATTTTTTGTATAGTGTTTGAATAATTTTCAATGTGTTAAGATGTAGGAAAGGAAATGTCGGTCGCAGTAGTGGGCCGCATGTTTTGAGCCCGAATTCTGCACGCAAAGTAATTGTTGTGGCTAATTGTGAACTTTTTTTTTTTTTCTTTTTGACTTCGTCGAAGATTTAACAAAACATTAATTTGGGTGTTAGATTAAGTTGAGTTTTTGTCTATTCTTAAT
The DNA here is from genome assembly GCF_026930045.1 of Uloborus diversus. Lineage (NCBI taxonomy): Eukaryota > Metazoa > Arthropoda > Arachnida > Araneae > Uloboridae > Uloborus > Uloborus diversus. Next base: position 98,412,461 of record NC_072738.1, read on the forward strand.
TATAATTTAAATACTATTTTTCTATTTACTTTCTCAGTCATTGTCGGTGCATTTCACATTAAAATCATTCCCGCAAGACAAAGATAAAATTTCAAATAATTTTCTTCTTTTTTGAATAACATGGAAAAATATCGACAAAGAGAGAAAGTTATAATAAATTATTGTTATCAATTATAGATGCCTATCTTATTATATGCATGTTTTTCAGAATCCAATATCTGAATATTCGGCTCCAACGTTACGCCACTGGAACTATTTTTACTTTCTGATCTTACTCTTTAAGCAAACAAGGGGCCCACGGACCGGCTTTGCGGACTGAATGCGTCCCGCGTCTTAACTACGATGCAACTACATTTAGGTCCTAATAATGGGCCCAACAGCCCTGAACTAGGCTTAACCGAACTTGGAAGCAGGTGTCATGTCATTGAAGCGAAGAGTGCCTAAAAACTGGTGGATGAAGAAAATTTATCTGACTAGTGAAATGCCGTAAACATACAGCAGATAAATTTACTTTACCTACCAGTTTATTCAAAATCTCAGCTTCAATAAGACGACTTCTGCATCCCACACGATTAGTTCCGATTCCAGACTGAAAAATCTATCATGAGGATGAAATTGTAGCCTCTGGATAGTTCAACCCGCCCGTCGGGTATGCCGCGTATAGTATTGCTATAGGTGCGCCAGCCAGAAACCTGAGAAAATATTAGTTAGCAGGTATATAGATCGCGAAACAAAATCAAATAATGCGAGGTTTTGTTAACAATCTTACAAAATCGGAGAAATGACAAGAAGTCAGATTTCGGTTCACCTTGGTTTGAGCTAAAATTACTTTTGTCTTTTTTTAATTACGGGTTGGACCATCTCGAATCCCGTTGCTAGAAACAGCATTGGGAAATTACTTTCCTAAATTGCTTTTATGAGCCATTACATGTTTAACTAAAACCGCCGATTGTGTTATGCTTTTTAAATAATACCACGCATTATGATCTTTCGCATCAAATTTGGATTTAAAACAAATTCTCTTTTTTTTTATTACAAAAAAGCCACTAGAACAATTACTGTGTTTGTCCACTGTGTTAATTCAAATAACCAAATTTTTAACAAATAAAGTTCGAGTATGAACGGTTTGCTCATTAACGGGTATTTTTATTCTCCTGTTTCTGTTTTATTTTTTAGATTGATACTTCTTTCATTTTATGTATTTAGAGCAAATTTTCACGGAATAAATTGACCTTGCTTCGCTCGAGTCTGCAATCTATTTAATGCTGTGTCTTCCCACGTAGTGCGGTATATTTTTTATATTTTTGTGTGCGATGACCCTAACTTCTGCCGATGTTCTGCGAAATTAGAAACGCGCAATTCCATTTTACATCAAAAGACTTTCTGTTCATTCCAAAATAAACCTGCAACATAGACGCAATACATTTATCAAACATATTCACATCATCTTTCTAGGTATAAGGTTGGATATTTACATTTCTATGAGGCTAATTTGCTGAATGTTTATATAAGCAATCCAATAGGTTCATATTACAAAAGGCAAAAAGTTCCATTACTTTTAATTTTTCCTTATTCGATTTACTAAACAACTATCTATACGATGATCTGGATAATCTCGATTTTTTCTTTGTTTACATTCCATTTAAGCCGTGACCTTGAAAGAAGCGTTTTCAATGTGGAGACGGTCCCTAAAACGTTTTTTGTTAATAACTCCTGTTCTACTGCACGGAATACAGTGAAATTTCGTATACTGGCTGTATTCTGCGGTCTTAACATAATTATATAGCAAAAATTAGGGGTTCCTATTTGAAAATCAAGAGTAGGTGCTCATTTTGCTTTGTATATGATCTCTTATCAAAATTTTACCTACCTAGTTTTAAAGAAGACTTTAAACCAAGTCGGATGACACCTTTCTTTCCTTTCTAGCATGTATAATGGCCGAATAATAAAAAAATGTTTCGTTTTTTTTTCCTATGACTGTACAATAAAGCTGAAGAACAATAAATGAAAAATAAATGTAGAAAATAAAAAATTAAATCAAATAAAGAAACCAAAAAAAAAAAAAAAAAACCCTTCGCACGACAGTATACTGCTGTGCAAAGCACAAAAGTATAGACCCTTTATATCAATACTAAGTTATTGTCAGCTGGTGGTCCTTTGTGACATAATTTACCTAAATACAATGCTTTACGTTCGTATATGTGATTAGGATTTTTTTTTTTTTTTTTAACTTTGAAAACGTGTCATCTAAATCAAGTGATTCACCTTTTGAATGCGGGCTCTGAATCTCTACTTCATTTTAAAGGTTGCCATGTAGCAAAAAGGACAGGCATGAGAGTTCGTCTTAAAAAATAAAAGTGAAAATTCTGGGCAGTTTCAATATTGTTACACCATTAAATTCATTGCACTACTTATACCTAAAATGTATTTTTATTTTGGACTTGATCTGAATTTTTGGGGAAAGTTTCATCGTTGCAGACGCTCAACCAGTTGAAGATAGTTCAATTGTGCTTCGTTATAAACAACAATACATTAACATAACAATTTGTTCAGGCTCTATTGACCGAAAAAGAATTGAAAAATAATTAAAAGCATTAAATAACATTTTTTTCTAATTATAATTATTTTTTAAGTTTAGCTCCGCACATACGAAAAAGCTATCTTAAATTCAAAAATTATACTAAATTTCTAATAATAAAAGCTCATATTTCTGAAGCCTTAACTTATGAAAATAATAAAATATTGACTCACCCCCAAATGATCTATGCCTTTGCCACTTATCTCAGAGATAGTAGATTGCTGAAAAAGAAAATCACAGATAAAATTAGAAATTAGGAACATTTGTTTTGTGTTATACGTTAAAAAAACGATGAAAACTATTAAAAGGGGCACACACTGTAGAAAATAATCAAAACGCCACAGATCATTTTTGGGCAACGTTCCAAGATTTTTCAGATTTCAATCAGATTCCTCTGAAAATCAAGTACATTGTCCGTTTCTCACGAGAAAGCACTTGACTCCGCCTTTGACACGTGGTATCTGACGATTCCATTTCGCTGTTTTCGGTAGAAGGCATAGTCGGATCACAGCATTTTGTCGTAAAAGCTGCAGTTTTTTAAGCGAAGCGTACGAATAACGAAAGTAACAGCTGACCAGTGAAGTAATTGATGTAAAGGACATTGATTTTTTTTTGCACATTAAAACGCATGCCTAAGTTAAGGTTGTTTGGTTGTCTCATTTACAAGCAAGGGGATATGTTTACCGATCACCCCGTGCAAAATTGAAATCTGCGTTCGAGATGGAGCAAACGTACAACTGGGAAAGCTACCTTTATTGGCAATCATTCGCACAGCAGGGAACAAGAGAGTCAGAGGGCGAAGGTGAACATTGGTGACGTTTTGAAAACATTGGCGTCATTTCCAGGCCGCCAGTCACTTCACGGGCTATTATTATCTATTTTTTTTTTCTTTCTGCATCTGCTGGAAATCTGAAGAGCTGAAATCCTTTGGTGGAGCTGTTTGCTCAATTAACAGCGAACAACCGTCCATTTGACTCAATTTAACACAAGCTAAAGAAATGTAAACATCAGCAGCAATGCTATCGTTATGAAGCACTGGATCACGTTTGCTCCAAAATGGCGGATGTGTCGGCTCTTCTACTATAGGGACCTTAGGATTGTAGAAAACGGACAATACTTACAAAAAGATTTCGCGTAATTAAAACCCCTTGAAAATGACAAGTCGACTTTACCGACTAACTTGCACAGCTATAGGGGCTGAAGGTCTAATGAGCGTTGCAAAATGGCAGTTTTGTACGTTTGAAAAGTCGCTTTCAAGTTCGTGGTCTCTATTTTCCTCTTTAGCTCTGGGCTTGAATTGAGTTGAGCCTAGAACATTTTGCTAAAATAGAAATGTTTGTATCTGTTGTTCTATTTAACTGAAAAAAATGAAACAAGCTTAACTTAACGAAGAAAAAAAATCTTTTAAAGAGCAATTTCATGAAAATTGACCTGACACATCAACATTTTTTTTCCTTACATAATATGCAAACAAACATTTTTTTCGGCCAAGAAATATCTGTTTTTTTCAATATCAGTATCAATTTTGACTAAAATATTTTATTTAAGATGTTAGTCTTATTCAATAACATTTGGACGAAGTCAAAAAAAAAAAGCCATGTTAGTGAAATAAATGCAAGCGCCATACCTTTACTTAATCATTATATATATATATATATATATATATATATATATATATATATATATATATATATATATATATATATATATATATATATATATATATATATATATATATATATATATATATATATATATATATATATATATTGGAAAAACTATCAAATATCATGAACACAGATGCTTTACTATAATTATGTTTCTTTTCTCTTTTTTTTTAATAAAGACTTTTGATAAGTTTTAAACCGTCCAAAATGTGCAGGTCACTTTTTATTGGTCAGACATGTAACGTTAGAGGAACAAAAGTTCTTCTCCAAGGTAAAAGTGGGGGACAAGAAGAAAAATATGTCATACCATAAATTAGCTTGATACATAATACCTGTAACCTGACTTTCATCTTCAATCGTTACACTGAATACATTCCTAAGTTTACACTAATTTTCCAGACACGACACACGACTAGCTTTTAACAGGAAGATTTCTGAATCTCTCAGGAGGATTCCAGGATAACTTCAGGAAGGTTACGGAATTTTAGCGGAAAATATTCCTGCATTTTGCAAGATATGTTACTGGCTGAAATTGGGCACATCAGCTGTCCATTATTTTGTAGAAACGTTTCAGAATTGTTTTTACAGTGTAAGCAGACAATTTTTAACGAGGCTTTTTGAGTTATATCTTTTATTGATCAATTAATCTTTAAACTGGGAGATATAAATATTTTTCACAACAGTGAAAAGTCTGGATTTGCGCAACGTGTAGCAATTCAAGAAAATTTTTGACAATGATACTTGATTTTCCAGGAAGAGGATAAAAACCACTGAAATCCTTAAACGTAACACGGAAATACTCAGTAACGTTTCGGAATTTTTTTTACAGTGGAATGACAATACTCCCAAGAGTTAGGGTTTTTTTTTTTTTTTTTTTTTTTTGATAATTAGTGACCTAAGTCGTTTTTTTTCCACTGAAGGACTTCATGCGGCATCAGAAACAACTAAAGAAAGGATAAAAGATCGTATCTTTTATTTTCTGCTAACATAATACTTTTGAAAAAAAAAAAAAAAACGAGGGGTCTGGAATCTCAACTTACCCTAGCATACTCTTCCAGTTTGCACCACTGCTCAACGACATCCATTAAGTCGCTCCCGGTTGTGGCGCCCTTTGTTGCATCATGTATCCATTGGACTCCAAATTTACGATCCTACAAGAAATAACACAAATTACTAAAAGCAAGATTTGATATGTCATTACCTTAGTCCTCAGTATTTTCATATAAGAGATTTTCAGTAACAGAAACCTGATATGATGCAAAGTTTCAGGAAAATGCTTTGCACTCATGTTTTAACGTAGTTTCAAGTACATTAAAATTTATTGTATCTTTTCTAAAAATCTAGAACATAAAAAAAAGAAATAGTTGCAGAAACATTTTATACCCTCAAGTTTTATGGAATTTACATGTTTTTAAAAGTACTGGGTTCATTTTATTAATTTTTGCAAATATTTTGATGGTATTATGGACTAACGGATACTTTACTTTTAAGTTTTGTTCGCAGTGTAAGAATATTTGGTCGGGAAAATGTTCTGCCAAAAGCTGCAACATATCTACTTTTGCAGTTTTTGTCGGTACGAATTTTCCAGGATTTTGATATCTTTTTTTTTTTTAATTCTCTTTTTCTCTGTGTTTACATCGCACCCTTCAGCAAACAGACAGTGTTTGTTCAACTGAGGGACATACCATGAAAATAGGTCTAAAGGACTTGACCACGTTAAAACCTCGTGAGACACAGGAAAGGGTGGAGAAATGCCTTTTCAGCTGCGCCCCTCCCCCTTCATCACCACCTGATCACTCCCTACAATGCCCAGAAATTCCCTACCATTGTTCTTGAGTACAACCGTCTATGTACACTGGTGGACAATTGCTAAGGACGGATGGCCATAGCAGCGTTAGCAACCACAAAGTGGAAGGCAAGGGAATATGGAAATTAGAATGAGTTCGGGACACAGTACGACTTGCTGTGAGTATGCAAATTTTAGACTCATAACGTTGCTGGTCACGTGATAGCTTTGATAAGCGATACAAAGGATTGAGCGCGCGTTGACCGTTGTTGTTCAAAAGCAAAATTTGACTGGAAAGAATCAATTGACGAACTTGCATTTTCCGGTACGTCTTCCCAACATCCCTAAAATGATTTCCTGCTGCTACTAGCACGTGTGGGCAATACGACGTCAGCAGAAGATTGGTGCTTAGTGCTAGCAACGAAAATTTATCAGCGCCACACAGCTACTGAGGTAGCAAAGCAGTTTCCTGCTGCTACTAGCAAGCAAATATCCCAAAAAACTGTAGACAGACGTATGAATGCAATAAGAATGTATGCCTATCAGTTTGTTTTGTACATCCCATTGTCTACAAGTCTGTATTTTGCTCGTTGTAATAATGTTTTTAGCATCGCATTTGGAGAGAAGCCGACTGGGCTTTTGTACTATTCTGAGATGTGAGCTGGTTCATTCTGTCGTCTAAATGTGGACGGCAACTAACCTGGCATAAAAGTGGTACAGTCATAGAAAAAAAAAACGAAACAATTTTAATTATTCGGCCATTATACATGCTAGAAAAGAAAAAAAGGTGTTATCCGACTTGGTTTGAAGTCTTCTTTAAAACTACGTAGGTAAAATTTTGATGAGGGACCATATACAAAGCAAAATGAGCACCAACTCTTGATTTTCAAATGGGAACCCCTATTTTTTGCTACATAATTATGTTTAGATAGCAAAATACAGGCAGGGTACGAAATTTCACTGCATTTCGTGCAGTAGAACAGGAGTTATTAACGAAAAACGTTTTAGGGACCGTCACCACATTGAAAATGCTTCTTTCAAGGTCACGGCTTATCAAGTAACGGAATGTAAACAAAGAAAAGATCGAGATTATCTAGCTCAATTCAAAATTTTTTGAAGTTCTCTTTTTTTCCGCAATTCGATACTTTTTGGCCGATAATGTTGCACCAAAAAGCGATTTACGGTCGAAAACTTTTTCTTTTTTTGGAAAAAAAGTTAAAATATTTACTAATTTTTGTCTATCTGGATTAACCTAAGAAAGGCGGATGGGATTTGGCTGGTCCATCGTAAAGATCGTTGTTTAATTAATCGAATAATGATAAATTAAAAGTAATGAAACTTTTTCCTTTTTCTAATATGAACCTATTGGATTGCATATATAATCATTCAGCAAATTAGCCTCATAGAAATGTAAATATCCAAGCTTATACCTAGAATTATGATGTGAATATGTTTGATAAATGTATTGCACCTATGTTAAAGGTTTATTTTGGAATGAATAGAAAGTCTTTTGATGTAAAATGGAATTGGGAGCTTTTAATTTCGCAGAACATCGGCAGAAGTTTGAGCCATCGCACACAAAAATATAAAAAATGTACCGCACAAAGTGGGAAGACGCAGCTTTACATAGATTGGAGACCCGAGCGAAGCAAGGTCCATTTGTTCCGTGAAAATTTGCTTTAAATACATAAAATGAACGAAGTATCAATCTAAAAAATAAAACAGAAACAGGAGAATATAAATACCCGTTAATGAGCAAACTGTTCATACTCGAACTTTATTTGGGAAAAATTTGGTTATTTGAATTAACACAGTGGACAAACACAGTAATTATTTTAGCGGCTTTTTTGTAATCAAAAAACGAGAATTTGTTTAAAATCTAAATTTGATGCACAAGATCATAATGCGTGGTATTATTTAAGAAGCATAACACAATTGGCAGTTTTTATTAAGCATATAATTGCTCTTAAAAGCAATTGAGGAAAGTAATTTCCCAATGCTGTTTCTAGCAACGAGATTCGAGATGGTCCAACCTGTAATTTAAAAAGACAAAAGTTATTTTATCTTAAACCAAGGTGAACCAAAATTAGACTTCTTGTCATTTCTCTAATTTCGTAACTTTGCACTTACAAACAAAGCTTAGCATTATTTAATTTTCTATCGCGCACCATATACTTGTAATCAAACATTTTCCATAGCATCGAGCCTCAGACTGTCGCACCCGTTAAGCGATCCAGAGGCTACGATTTATATTTTGCTGTGGATATCGCACATTGGAGTCGAATCAGTCGGGAGGGATGCAGAAGTCACCTCATTGAAGCTGAGAGTACGAACAAACTGGTAGGTAAAGTAAATTTATCTGCTGTATGTTTATGGCCTCTCACTGGTAAGATAAATTTTCTTCATCCATCAGTTTTTAGGCACTCTCAGCTTCAATGACATGACATCTGCTTCATTGCTCGTCTAAACCTAGTTCAAGGCGTTTATGCTCATTAGTTGGACCAACAGCAGCCTTCGAATGGGATAACCAAATCGCAGTGAAGACGCGGGCTACATTCCAGACCGTGAAGCTGATGTATGTGGCCCGTTGTTTGCTTAAAGAATAAGATCAGAAGGTAGAACTAGTTCCAGTGTCATAATGTTGGAGACGAATATTCAGACATTGGATTAAGAAAAACATGCATTTAATAAGATAGGCATTTAGTAGTTGATAACAATAATTTATTATAACTTTCTTTCTTTTTCCATATTTTTCCATGTTATTCAAAAAAGAAGAAAATAATTTGAAATTTTATCTTTGTCTTGCGTGAATGATTTTAATGTGAAATGCACGAACAATGACAGAGAAAGTAAGTAGAAAAATAATATTTAAACTATAATTAAGAATAGACAAAAACTCAACTTAATCTGACACCCAAATTAATGTTTTGTTAAATCTTTGACGAAGTCAAAAAAAAAAAAAAAAATCACAATTAGCCACAACTACTACTTTCGTGCAGAATACGGGTTCAATGCACGTGGCCCACTACTGCGACTGACATATTCTCTCCTAGATCTTAACACATTGAAAATTATTCAAACACTTTACAAAAAAAATATAATAATTATAATTCCTAAAAACCAGCAAACTTATCAAAAAGAAAATATTACCTATTGACCTATCTGGATACTGTTAAAGAGGAAATTTCACGGTGTCGGCTATTTTTCGAGTGCTTTTTCCCGATTTAGACGAGGTAATAGTTTTTCCTTTTAGCAAATTATCATATTGCAACATGACTAGCAAGAAAATGAGGTTTTATTGTATGTTTCTATGAAAAAGTTGTACATGTTAATTTTTGTTTTCTGAGTTAATGTTTTACAAAAGGCAATGGCTAAACGTAGAAAGAAAAAAAAAGGCAAAAGTATTTTAAGTGTAGCTTTTAATTTTAAAAGTTCTATAAAATATTCTTCTATTGGACAATGAAGTAGTGTTTCGCATTATTTACACATTGACGTTTGAACGATAGCCACAAAAAACTGAAGGTTGCAATATTGTGTTGTTCTTCTGCAGAGACAGCGAATACATTTATACATTTAAAAAATTCATAGACGTAAACTCTAATGCAGAAAAACCACGTTATAATTGGTTTGCGTATTTTGTTGAACAATTTTTTTCTTTTTTTACGAAGAAACTAACATTCATAATTTCTGTTTTAAAAAAGTATACGGTCCCCTAAAATGGGAAAAAATGAATTTTTAAGCATAGCGCGAAAACTACTGAATATTTTGAGCTCACATTTTGGATTCCCTCATAAGAGCTCTTCTAGATTGTTTCTCTGTTAAAATTTAATATGGTTTCAGATCATATTTTTTTCAAAAAATATTACAATAATTCATAAAAAATTAAATTTACATTTTTGGTGTTGTAAATGATGTTTTTATAATTGGGTCAATTCATATTTTGATATAAAAAAGCAATCTTTGCTGTGCCTAATCTAGTTTTTTTTTATGAGCAAAAATATCAAATTACGTTTTAACATTGCAAGAGGAATTTTTCAAAGCTCGATTCTGTAGTAACGGCTGGATCGAATTCAACAAAATTTTGTATACAAAGTTAAAAAAGGATGCTGATCACAAATATGTGATAAAAAAAGGGGGTTCTTATTGAAAAATTTGAAGTTGATGTTCGTTTTTATATGAAGACGACCCCTTAACAACATTTTTTTAACATAATTAGGTAGAACTCTTTATTTCTGAAACAACAACACCTTAAACGTGTCTCTAGTGTCAATTGTCTTTGAATACGATCGAGTGTTTCGTTTTTTTTTCTATGACTGTACATCACACAAGCCGGCGAACATAAAAGAAAACGACTAGCATCCTCACTGTAAAAAAAAAACCCCGAAACGTTACTCAGTATTTTCGTGTAACGTTTCAGAATTTTAACGGTTTTTATACACATTGTGGAAATATCCAATATCATTGCCAACAAGTTCTCTCTGACGTAAAAAAAAAAAAAAAAAAGCTCCCAGTTTAAATATTAACTGAGAGAGTTTATAAAGTGTATTGACTTCAGTTCGATTATGACTCGTCCATGCTGTCGCCCATACGTTGCTTTGCAAGATTTACAGGGGAGAAAAATTCTCGGTACTCAATTGCATTTCTGGCTTCGCTTTGGCCATGTTTGCAATGCTGCCTATGGAACTGTCTTTAAAAATCAAGAAGGGTGCCAAGCTAAAATATTACCCCTACCTGAGATTACTCTGAAGTTCCAGAGGCACGACTGACATCAAACGGGAAGATATCTAGCTTATTCAGGGAGGTTACTGAATTTCAGCGGAAAACGATCCTGGTTTTTGCGAGATATGTTGCTGGAAGAAATTGGGCATATCAGCTGCCTATTATTTTCCAGGGACGTTTCTGAATCGTTTTTAGTGCTACAAGTTGAGTCATTGTATGGCTAGAATTATGATCAATGATCGTACGTTGCTCGTGTTGTTCGAAACAAAACTATGACGGTTAGTGATACATTAATGTTGTTCTACTGCCTCATGTTCACGTGTTCTGTGGTGCTGTGAGCGATAAATTAAGTTTCATGGATGGCAACGTAACATGTCATTAACAATAGTCGTCCAGGAGTGTCTAGCTCGCTCAAAACATTCAACCCATCCAGCAGTTGATGGCCAGCAATGTTCTGTAGATCTGAATCATATTGAAAATGTCATTGAATAAGAAGAGGTGTTTTGTTTTCATTTTACTTTTTGTTTTTTGCCTATTCTTTCATTTATTTTATTTATTTATATTTATTTTTTTTTTCCTTTGACTATACAATACTTTCTGGAAAATAATACAAACGTGAAATCAGAAAGCGATCCTTTAGGCTCATCGAAGAATATATTTTTATTTGTTTTATTTATTTTTTTTTCAAGTCACGTGTTTTGCAAGTAAAAGGGTTACCGCATTAAACAGCAAAAAATCTTACAAGTAGTCTCATATTTATTTCACGATAAAATAAATGCTTAGAACACAGGATACACTTATTTTTTAGTAGGGGAAAAAAGGCACATGTGTAAACAATTTTTTTCATTTCCTTTCTTTTTTTTTTTTGCAAAAAATATTAAACTATTTCTCAACCAAAAGTGTCCTCATGTTGAATAACCTTCTCTTCGTCATGAATTTTATTGCGATTAAAAAAAATGTATCTTTCTTTACTTTATGGCATTGTTAAAAAAACATCTGCAGTTATTCACAACTGCTTCTAAAGGGAAGAACATGTGAATAGGCCTGGGTCACATCTGAACACGCGTAAAAAATGCAGGAGATGCATAACATTTAAAGGAAAATAAATGATATGAAACTTATCTAGCTAAATAACGAATACGTTGAAGGGTTTGTAACCTACCATGTGCCAGCTTCAATTGTAAAGTAATTGTTCCACAAAAAAATATTTTTTCCCGAATAAATTTTTGCTCACTGTCTAATTCTAAAGTCTCTAACCTGTTCTGATCACTGACTAGACAAAAAAAACCTAGATGTCTACATAATACAAATAAATTTTATATGTAAGGGTTATTCTATATCTATTTTATTTTTAATTTTCATATACTGCTTTATAATGTATTTTAAAATTATTTGGGGCTTCAATTTTGATTTAAATAAAAGTATTTTGTGTCTTTTTATTTCCTCTAAGTATTTTATAACACAAAATTATTGATTAACTATTCAGTAAAAAAAAACATGAATAAATAAATAAATATTTAATAATAATAAAAACAATAAATAATAAATTTACAAACTGCTCATAGGAAAATAATAAGTAAAAATATTTACTCATATTTTAACGCTAGCTAACACTAACTCTACATTACAGAAAGCCCTACTCTAACTCTCCTACACTAACAATAACATTACAGAAAGCGGCTTTGGGGACTGTTTATTTGCGCCCCTATATGTTGTGTTCACAAGTGCTTCATCGTCTATTTTAGTGCTTACTATCAAAAATAAAGAATTTTTAAACTCATAAAAAATTTTAAACATGGTCATAAATTTACTTAAATGTTCATAAAATTGTTCGTAATACTAAAATTTAGATCAGAGGTTAGTATTAAAAATGTTATCAAGGGAAGAAGACAGTGATAAAATTTTTTTGAACATCTGCAAAAACAAAGAAGTTGCCACCACAGAAACATAAAAAGGCTCTTTGCTATAAATGCTTGTCCAAGAGAGTACAGTCATAGAAAAAAAAAAAAAAAAAACTCCTTTGTATTCAAAGAATATTGACACTAGAGAAAAAAATGAAGAATTCTTTTTCAGAAATAATGTGTTCTGTATGATTATGTTAATAAATTAATGTTAAGGGATCATCTTCATATTAAACGAGCATCAACTTTAAAATTTTCCAACAGAATCCTCTTTTTTATGACTTATTTGTGATCAGCATCCTTTTTTAACTTTGTATACAACATTTCGTTTAATTTGATATAGCCGTTACTTCAGAATTGAGTTTTGAAAAATCCCTCTCGCAATGTTAAAACGTATTTTGATATTTTACCATATAACACATTAAAAGATTAGGTACGGAAAAGCTTGTTTTTTATATCAAAATATAAATCGACACAAGAATAAAAACATCATTTGCAACAGCTAAAATGTAAATTTAGATTTTTAAAGAATTATGATAATACTTTTTGAAAAAAAAAAGGATCTGAAACCATATTAAATTTTGACAGGAAAACAATCTAGAAGAGCTTTTATGATTGAATCCAAAATTTGAGCTCAAAATATTCAGTAGTTTTTGCGCTATGGTTAAAAATTCATTTTTTCCCTGTTTCGGGGACCGTACACTTTTTTAAAACTGAAACTATGAAAGTTGGGTTCTTCGTAAAAAAAGAATGAAATTATTCAAGCATACCAATTTTAAGTGGTTTTCTACATTACAGTTACGTCTGTGATTTTTTTAAATATATAAAATTATTCGCTGTCTCTGTAGAAGAACAACAAAATATTGCAATTTTCAATTTTATGTGGATATCGTTTAAACGTCAAACTGTAAATAATCCGAAACACTATTTCCAATAAAAGAATATTTAACCGAAAATTTTAAATTAAAAGCTACACTTAAAACACTTCTGTTTTTTTTTCTTCTGCATTTAGATATTGCAGTATATTCCTTTTTTAAAACAATAACTCTGATAAACAATAACATACACAACTTTTTCACAGGAACATACAAGAAAACCTCATTGTCTTGCTAGCTATGTTGAAATAGGTAGTGTAGAATGGCTCGTCTCTGTGATAATTTGCTAAAAGGAAAAATTATTTCCCTGTCTCAATCGGGAAAAAGCACTCGAAAAATAGCCAGCAGTGTGAAATTCCTCCTTTAACAGTATCCAGGTGTATCAACAGGTAATATTTGCTCTTAGATCAGTTGGCTGGTTTTTACGAAATACATACACACACACACACACACACACACACATATATATATATATATATATATATATATATATATATATATATATATATATATATATTTTTTTTTTTTTTTTTTTTTTAAGTGTTTTAAAGTGTTTGAATAGTTTTCAATGTGTTAAGATCTAGGAGAGGAAATGTCAGTCGCAGTAGTGGGTCGCATGCTTTGAGCCCAAATTCTGCGTGCAAAGTAGTTCTGGATAAGTGTAAACTGTTTTTTTTTTTCTCGACTTCGTAAAAGATTTAACAACACATTTATTTGGATGTGAACTGAAGTCGAGTTTTTGTCCATTTTTAATTATAGTTTTAATACTATTTTTCTATTTACTATCTCTGTCATTGTCCGTGCATTTCACATTAAAATCATTCTCACAAGACAAAGATAAAATTTGAAAATATTTTCTTCCTTTTTAAGTAATACGGAAAAATATGGAAAAAGAAAGAAAATTATGACAAAAAAAAAATTACTATCAATTCCTGGATGCCTAGTTTATTAAATGCATGCTTTCCAGAAACCAATTTCTAAATATTCGATTCAAATTTTATGACATTGGAACTCGTTGTGCTTTATGATCTTTTGCTTTAAGCATATAACGGGACACATGGACCAGCTTCACGGGCTGCATGTGGCCCGCGTATTAGCTACGATATACTCGAGGTTCGATTATCCCATCCGAAGACTATTCTGATACATCCTAAGAGTGGACAGAACAGTCCTGAACTGGGATAAACAGTGAAATGAAGCAGATGTCATGTCATTGAAGTTAGTGGGAGTGCCAACAAACTGGTGGATTTATCTCATCAGCAAGAGATCGTAAACATACACCAGATAAATTTACTTTAGCTAGCAATTTGTTCGCACTCTCAGCTTCAAAGAGATGACTTCTGCCTCCAACACAACTAGTTTCGATTGCTAACTGCTTATTCCACAGCAATGGCGAAATTGCAGACTCTGGATAGACTAACTTGGTTGTAGGTATGTTGCGGGTAGTTGCCAGATCCTGTCGAATATTTTCACTTGCATGTGTGTGGTGCGCAAAACAAAAGCAAAAAATTTTTGTTTGCAAGTGCAAAATTACAAAATTCAAGATATAACAAGAAGTCTAATTTCGGTTCACTTTAGTTTAGGCTAAAATAACTTTTGTCTTTTTAAATTACGGGTTGTCTCTCTCTCGAGTCTCGTTGCTAGAAACAGCACCGGAAAATTATTTAACTAAATTGCTTTTTAGAGCCATTACATGTTTACACTGTAAAAAAATTCCGAAACGTTACTGGTTATTTCCGTGGAACGTTTCGGTATTTCAAAAGTTTTCACCTATTTCCCCGCAAAATCAAGTATGTTCGCAAAAAAGTTTTATGAATTGCTAATAGATGCACGAATGCAGACTTTTAAATTGTGTGAAAAATGTTTATTGCTACCAGTTTAAAGGTTGACTAGGCGTGTTTATTAAGTGTACGGTTTTAGTTCAGTTACGGCTCGTCTAGATTGACTAAGCTCTCAATGGAAGCAAATAAGTATCTGGATAATTGCAGGCAATGAATATGTTTGGTTCTTGCTTTCAGTCATTCGCTTAGCTTTGGCATTGGTTGAGCTAATGCTTCTGGAACTTTCTTAGTGCCCCAGGAAAGTTCTAATCAAATACATGAAATCTATTCATTTTTTGTAGAAGGTTCACGACTGGCTTTAATAGGGAAAATTTCGTAGTATTTCAGGAAGGTTACTGACTTTTATCGGAAAACGTTCCTGGTTTTTTAAGATATGTTACTGGTTGAAATTGGGCATATCAGCTGCCTATTATTTTCCAGGAACGTTTCAGAATCGTTTTTACAGTGTAACTAAAGCCGCCGATTGTGGTATAATTTCTTAATAATAATACGCATTAAGATCTTTCGCATCAAATTTGGATTTGAAACAAATTCTCGTTTTGTGATTACAAAAAAGCCGCTAGAACAACTACTGTGTCTGCTGTGTTAACTCAAATAACCAAATGCTCCCAAAAAAAGTTCGAGTATGAAAGGTTTGCTCATTAACGGGTATTTAGTTGGTTCTCCTGTTTCTGTCTTAGTTTTTAGATTGATAACTTGTTCATTTTATGGATTTAAAGCAAATATTCACGGAATAAATGGGCCTTCCTTCGCTCGAGTCACAAATCTATTAAATGCTGCGTCTTCCCACGTTGTGTGGTATCTTTCTTATATTTCTGTTTGCGATGACCCAAACTTCTTCCAATTTTCTGCGAAATTAAAAACGCGAATTCCATTTTACATCGAAAGACCAACTATTCATTTTAAAATAAATCAGTAACATAGGTGCAATACATCTATCAAACATGTTTACATCATATTTTTTTTTTTTTTTTTTTTTTTGATATAAAGTTCAATATTTACATTTCTATGAGGCTAATGGCTGAATGATTAAATAAACAATCCATTATATGTTCATAATATAAAAATTCAAAAAGTTCCATTTCTTTCAATTAGTCCTTAATCGATTTATTAAACAACGATCTATGCGAGGGACCAGCCAGACCTCATCCGTCTTTCTAATTTTAATCCAGATTGACATAAATCAGTAAATATTTTAACTTTTTCAAAAAAAAAAAAGTTTTCGACCCTAAATCGCTTTGTGGCGCAACATTATTAGCCAAAAAGTATCGAATTAAAAAAAGAATTGAAAAAAAAAAAAAAAAAACTTAAAAAATCATGAATTGAGCTGGATAATCTCGATCTTTTCCTTGTTTACATTCCGTTACCTGATATACCGTGACTTGGATGTCGCGTTTTAAATGTGATGACGGTCCCTAAATAGTCTTTAAGAAATAACTTCTGTTCTACTGCACGGAATGCAATGAAATTTCGTACCCAGACTGATTTTGCTGTCTTAAATATAATTATGTTGCAAAAGGTAGGGGTTCTCATTTAAAAATCAAAAATTGGTGCTAATTTTACTTTGTAAATGGTCCCTTATCAAAATTTTACATGCATACTTTTGAAGAAGACTTTAAACTATTTCGAATGACGCCTTTCTTTTCTTTCTAGCATGTATAATGGCCGAATAATTAAAAGTGTTTGTTTTCACTTCCTCTTACCAAAAAGTAAGTATTGTATTCGAAAAAAGGTTCACCCAAAAATCGGCCTTAATTTCCATTTTGTTCACCCCCGAATGAAAGTTGCTTTTTTTCCGACTCGACCACACGTGGAAATGTGACTTAGAACGTATACACACGCGAAATATCCATTTTAACGGTTCCAGAGTTAATTACAACGAGTTTTCTCGTTACGTCTGTATGTAGTATATATGTATGGGCGTATGTGCGTATGTATGCCGAATAACTCAAGAACGATACGTCCTAGAAAAGTGAAATTTGGTACTTTGACTTCTAGGTGGGTCGGATTCGGGTGTTTCTAAAGGGGTCTTTTGCCCCTTTTTGGGGGGAAATGATTGTTAATTTAGATGTAAACTCAAGTGGTGTAATAATTTAGCAGACACTTGGCGATATATCACCAGTCTTTTGGTCACCAAGTTTTGTTGACGACTTAGTGACTAATTTGGCTTTTTTTTTTTTTTTTTGGTTTCAATTTTGCAACTGTTGGTGATATTTGGAGAGTAAACTATTGAATCACATTAAAATTGCCAATAATGGGGAAATGACATTAAATTGGAGTAAAACAAAGTCATGTGATGCACACATCAGCTCGTTTTTTCTATGCCTGTACAGCTGGTAGTTTCCTTATTTGAGAATTTTTCCAGATTTTTTGCTTGAAGTGATCTTAGTAAAACATACCATGTTCACATGTCCCGTGTTCACATGAGCGCTCTTCTGACGTACCTATCGATTTACTGTTCACTCAGAGTTTACAATTTTAGAACCAGCTAATTTTACAAACATTCCAATTGATAATGTTAAGGTTCAAAGCGCAAAATACTAGTTTTGAGACCCGTTTAATATGTATCGTGGTACATTGTTTTCTGTTTCAGTCTTTAAAAAAGGGGTATTTATTTTAAACTAAACATAAAAGAGAAAGAATATGTCATACCTCTTCGTCGAAAATGTCATAACACTTTTCCAGTTTCTCTTGAGCTTCCTTTCCTGTAACAAAATATATCACTTACACTTCATCATACCTGACTATTATAAATATATACAGGGTGTTCCGTTTTAAACCTACAAGACCTTTATTTTTGCAACCGTTCGTCCTAGATGCAAACTTCCAATTGCAAAATTGTTTAAAATCAGATGCATAGTTGAGCTATTGAAAGTTTGAAGTAAAAATAAAAATAAGTCAAAAATTAAATTTTTACTTTTTATACGTTCCGCAAGTCCCCGAACTTATGTCCAGGGAAATTATCCTCATTCAAAAAGAATTCCAACACAAAATGTTTGTAATTAGTACGACCAATGTTCACCGAGATATGAAACGCAGCGTTTTTCGACTTACACTACTTTTTACTCGCCGTTAATAACACCTTTTGAGGTAAAATATAGCGGTTAACAAATGTTTAGAATTTTATGAGTGTATAGAGTGTGGCGCTCCAAATCGTTCGAGGTTTTGTAGTGAGTTTTTGCGTATCGTTGCATAACATTTGCATTTGAATAACAATGAAAAATATAAGTACCTTGAAATACACCGCCAGCACAGTCATTTCCAGTCGAGGACTGCAGTTTCGTGCTTTTTAGCACTCATCAGCCCGGCATAGGAATATGACTGAACTGGAGATGGAAAACCTCTTAAGGAAGCCAAGAGTGCCACTTGGCCACAAGAAATTTTCCTGTTAAACACGTGTCGTGTCTTTGGACAATTTAGAGTACACTAAGTAATTCCTTGGCTTAATCTTTCTGATTTATCAAGGAAGTTCCAAGAGCAATACTGCAAACATGATCCAAGCTGAGCCAGAATTTCAAGTAAGTAACGAGTATTTTACTCACTTGAAATTCTTGCAAAGCAACGTAGTTTATACTTATTCGCTTTATTTGGAAGCTTTAGTATTGACGGGCCGTAATTGTACTGAAGTCGATACACTTTATAATACGCTCAGTTAATCTTTAAATTGGGAACTAAAAATCTTTTCACAAAAGTGAAAAGAGTGCATTCGTGCAACTTATAGCAATTCAGGAAACCTTTCGACAATGATACTTAATTTTTCCAGGAAGAAGATAAAAATCATTAAAATCTCGAAACGTAACACGGAAACACCCAGTAACATTTCATAATTTTTTTACAGAGCTCACCTTTTACGTTCAACGTCTTAAACAGTAGGGGAGAGTGTTGTACTATGAAACACTTTTGATATATATATTTTTTGCGTCAATTACTTGAATCAAATTTAAAATCTAAAAGCCACATTGAAATAACCCAAAATATGTCTACGCATTATATGATTTTAAAATTCAGACAGTTTGAAAATAAAATATAGGGTCTGGTGGGGGAAAGTGGTCAATGGGGTAAAGTGGTCATACTTCAAATAAATGACTATAGCTTGGAAATAAATGTTCGAATGAATGTGAAAATTTTATTTCAGGTTCGGTGAGTTAGAAACTACATTTTGAATACAAAATTTCAAAACTGGCAAAATTTTATTTGGTAAAAAAAAAATATTTTGTGTAAACATGAAAATTTTAAAAATCTAAACACCTCTTTTAACTTCTTTGGAAAATTTTGTTTGTTAGAATTATGAACAGATTGACGGCACAGGAAGCTTCCTACATGTCTTAAGATCGCTTACTCTTTAGCAGTTAGCTGAATGTATTTTAGATAATTTTTTAGAACAATTTCAGTAAGATGGGGTAAAGTGGTCATCATATTAGGCTTAACGAATATTGTTCCTCTACTGTCACTTAATAGTTAAGTATAAGGCAGATATAAATTAAATATTAATTTCCCTTAATATGTATTGTTATTTCAGTAAGTAGGGTTAAATATACCAGTATATACGTATGCATACGCATGTACTCGTGTAGGCGCGTACATAAACGTATTCACATAAATGCATCAATAAATACGTATATGGCTATCTGCGATATAGGTATTTTTTATCTATGCAGATATACATTCGACTATACACGTATATACTTGCTTTTACTCGTATGTATACGAACTCTTATATACTCAGGTAGACACGTATATACACGTACGTACTCGAGTAGACACTTACATACAAGCATATGATATACAAGTATACAGGGTGAGTTTAAACTCTTGGGAAAAATTTTAAAAGGTGTAGAGGGGAGGATAAGAAGTAAGAAGAATAAGGAACATATGGTCGCAAACACAATGCTGACGCACTACATGCACGCAAAGCCAAAGACTGATGGATGCAAAACAGGTTTCAAATTTATTACACTAAGACAATTTTGCACAACATTTTAGGTCGTAAGAAAGTTTTAAAGCTATCGAAGAAATCTGCAGCCTGAAGCTGTTATACAGGCGTCGTAATCACAAAGACCTCTCTGTTTTAATAACGAGACTTTTGAAAAACTTTCATCCATCGATGCGCCTTTGTTGCGATGCATGTATTAGAACTACTACGGGCCGTAACTTTTAACAAGTGTTCTAAATATTTCTTAAAAACAAAAAATTTGAGTAAAATCATCTTTGTGTAAAAAATTTGTGACCTGTTTTGCATCCATCAGTTTCTGGCTTTGTGTGCATGTAGTGCGTCAGCGACCATAAGCTCCTTATTATTCTTTGCATATCCTCCCCTCTCACACTCCTTAGATTTTTGCTCCAGAGCTTGGATTCACTCTGTAGGCATACATGTAGATAAGCGTATATACTCGTGTATACATATATGTACTCGTGTATACATATATGTACTGGTGTATACACGTAAATGTGCGTATATTGGTCTTTTCAGGTATATAACTGTGTTTACACGTATACATACGTATATAATCATGCTTCCATATATACATGTATATACGTGAGTAGATACGTACAAACACGCACTGGATGCATCCACGAATTAACTCGTGTATACCCGTATATACATTTATGTACACTTGTGTATGTTACCCACATGTACACCTGTATATATACGCGTATATACGTCTACTATACATGTATATATTCAGGTATACACGTGTATACTCGAGATACAAGTGCATACATGCATATGACGTTCGTTTATACACATAACACGTATATAAACATGACACATATATACTCGTGTAGATACGTCAACACTCCTTTAGGTAATCACGTATACATGCTTATATACTCGTGTAGATACGTATATCTCATCAAAAACAACCCTGTTGTAAAAATTTCCCCGCCAAGAAAACCTTTAACTTTTCCGCACGAAAAAAGAAAACCTGCATCCTAAACCCAAAAACCCTTAGCCATAAAAAGTTATGATATCTAGTCTGCCCGCCAAGTATCTGCCAAACTATCACTCCCTCTTCTCCTTTTTCATCACAGCTACTTCTATTAGAACCTCCTCCCACCTTCAACTCCTCAGAAATATGGATAGATCTTTTAAATTGTTTATCTTGTTGGGCGGGAAGCTTTTTGCTCACCAAGCAACCACTTCACTTTGAAAAGCTTCCCGCCAAACAAGATAAACAATTTAAAAGATCTATCCATATTTCTGAGGAGTTGAAGGTGGGAGGAGGTTCTAATGGAAGTAGCTGTGATGAAAAAGGAGAAGAGGGAGGATGATAGTTTGGCAGATACTTGGCGGGCAGACTAGATATCATAACTTTTTATGGCTAAGGGTTTTTGGGTTTAGGATGCAGGTTTTCTTTTTTTGTGCGGAAAAGTTAAAGGTTTTGTTGGCGGGGAAATTTTTACAACAGGGTTGTTTTTGATGAGATATCACATCTTTTTGCATTGATATTATTACTTTGTATTTTTAGAATTGAGAACTTCAAGTCAGAAAATTTTCATTTGAAACAACGCTGTTTTGTGTTTTTAAGGAACAATAATGGCTAGCCTAATTATACGTCAAGTTATTTTCTGACCATTAAGATTCTATGTTCATTTTGCGAGAATTGGACGGTTTAAATTTTATTGCAATCCTTGTACCCTCTCTGTTGCAAGGAAAACTTCTTGGACAATAAAATACTATATTTTAAATTATATTGTTTTCGAGTATTTTACAACTTCGCAATAAATTCTACTACAGTTTCTTTATTTGACAGATTATTCAACATTTTCATGAGGGTTTCTTTACATGTTTTACATCTTGAGGGCTATTTTAATCTAGCTTTTCACTTTCTTGTTTAATTACATTTTTTCTTAAATCGTGGATTATTTTACGTTTTATGGGATAATTTTAACTGTGTTTGGTGATATATATTTTTCTTGATAAAAGTCTTTGTCTTGTTTAATAACTAGTTTTGTTTAAAAGTTCATTTAAAAAACAAAATGACGCATGAAAAAAAAAGCAAAGAAAAAAAAGAAAAAAAACCTCAGCCATTAAATATTTTAAATTTGAATGTGTCAGAAGATCGATACAACTTGACTCGATGTCAAATCGCGGATATCCCAAATTTGCCATAGCGAATGCGCATGTTGCGCGCGGACTAAGCTCATTAAAAGTCTTGCTTAAATTAATTGCAAAAATTTTTTCAGGTAACAAATTACTGCAAAGCACGGATATGCACACACCTATTTCATATATTTTCAATTCATTATGTGTTGTTTGTGAAAAATCCATTAATTTAGAAAATAAGCAAACCAATAAAAAAGTGTTATTTTTCGCTTTCAATTAAAAAGTTATATGTGCCGTATTGATATGCGTACAGTTTCACATAATTTGTCACGGAAAATATTGTAATGGTTTAACCCCAGTTTCGCGCCGGCATTTAAACTTTCTTCCCTCCATAAATATATAAAAACTGAAAAACAGGGGGAAGGAAATTTCGTATCGGCAAAACTTTGGTGTGGGGGGGGGGGAGGACAGCATTCTAATCTCATTCATAAATTTGTTTCTCTGTTTAAGTATAAACAAACAACATAGCTCTTTAGGCTTTCTATTTTCAGATTCTAAGTCTGCGCGCATGCGCAGTAGCTGTGGCAAATTTGCGATATCCGCGATTTAACGTCTAGTTGCAACTGTTGGATATGTTTTAGTCTTGATTGAATTTCATTTCCTAAGACAACTTTGGAATAACTGTTAGATCTGTTCTAACCTTTCAATTGCAGTCCGAGATAAACAAACCCTATGAGCTGAGAGTAAGTACATAATAATTTAGGGAAAATTAGTGATTTTCAAACTTCAATTACTCCGGCCCATGATGTCCCTGGAGGTTAAATTTTTGTATATGTACTCAATGGCCACCCAAGAATATGTATGCAAAAAATCATTACCGTAGCCCCCCCGGGGGGGCTGTGATAGAACCCCGGGAAGGCACAATTTGGGGGGTAAAAACGAGGGGGGAAGGGGAGGGGGGTCAAATGGCATAAAAGGCACATCAGTAGGGCACAAGGAATGTGTGTGCGAAGTTTCAGCTTGATTCCTTTTTTTGTCTGGGCTGTAGCCCTGTCAAAGAAGTTTTTTGAACAGCGATTTTATAACTTTAATACCTCCTCCCCCTGATGGTCCAGGGGATTGTATTTTGGTTTACGGCGTTAGGGGCCACTAGAGATTGAGTGTACCAAAAATCAGCTCCGGGGGTCTTCATGAGGCTGAGATACAGAGGGGTGAAAAACCCAAAAAACCTGAATTCGTTCTGTCGTGTAATCTTGTTCTTGGTCGCTTTTATTTCCTTTCGTCTTTGGCGGTGGATTTGCTTCTGTTGGCTGCTGTCGTTTGGTTTCCTTGGCAGGGCGGGACGCTCCCGCGTCCCGTAAAACTTGACTAGGTACGTGCATGCATGTATCTGATGTATACATGTATCTACTCATATATGAACGTGTTTACTCATGTTTACACGACACGTATATACTCGTCTATACACACATATATTAGTGCATATACTTGTAACCATAAAAATAACTGAAATATACAAATATTATGGTTATTTAATATGGTTTTGCATTTATTTTTAACTATGACCACTTTACCCCATGCTATGACCACTTTCCCCCATCCCATGGGGTAAAGTGGTCATAAATACAAAGGGAAAAGAAAGTGTTGGAAAACTAATTAAATCAATATTTTTTTTCTAAACTTCAATGTATTGTGTTCTTTAATAATGCAATGTAAAATATCAACAAAAAAAGTTGAAGTGTTAAAATAATTTGTTGTATTTATAATCCACCAAAGTTAAAAACGTACGATTTTATGACCACTTTACCCCACCAGACCCTAAACAGCCATTTAATTAAGAGTTCCAAGCTGTCCCAAGGCTGTCATGTTGTACAGTCATATTAAAAAAAGAAAACGAAACAATTTTAATTATTCGGCCATTATAAATGCTAAAAAGGAAAGAGAGGTGTCATCCGACTTGGTTTAAAGTCTCCTTTAATACTACGTAGGTAAAATTTTGATAAGGGACCATATACAAAGCAAAATGAGCACCAACTCTAGATTTTCGAACGGGAACCCCTATTTTTTACTACATAAATATGTTTAAATCGCAAAATACAGCCAGGGTACGAAATTTCACTGTACTCCGTGCAGTAGAGCAGAAGTTATTAACGAAAAACGTTTTAGGGACTGTCACCACATTGAAAACGCTTCTTTCAAGGTCACGGCTTATCAAGTAACGGAATGTGAAAAAAAAAAAGGGCGAGATTATCCTGCTCAATTCATGATTTGTTGAAGTTCTCTTTTTTTCCGTAATTCGATACTTTTTAGCCGATAATGTTGCGCAAAAAGCGATTTACGGTCAAAAACATTTTTTTTTTGGAAAAAAAGTTAAAATATTTACTGATTTTTGTCTGTCTAGATTAACCTTAGAAAGACGGCTGGGGTTTGACTGATCCATCGTATAGATGACTGTTTAGTAAATCGAATAATGGCAAATTAAAAGTAACGGAACTTTTTGCCTTTTCTAATATGAACCAATTGGATTGCTTACGTAATCATTCAGCAAATTAGCCTCATAGAAATGTAAATATCCAACCTTATACCTAGAATCATGATGTGAATATGTTTGATAAATGTATTACACCTATGTTACAGGTTTATTTCGGAATGAATAGAAAGTCTTTTGATGTAAAATGGAATTGCGCGTTTTTAATTTCGCATAACATCGGCAGAAGTTTGAGCCATCGCGCACAAAAATATAAAAAATATACCGCACAGCGTGGGAAGATGCAGCATTAAATAGATTGGAGACTCGAGCAAAGCAAGGTCCATTTATTCCGTAAAAATTTGCTATAATTGCATAAAATGAACGAAATATCAATCTAAGAAATAAAACAGAAGCAGGAGAATATAAATACCCGTTAATAAGCAAACCGTTCATGCTCAAACTTTATTTGGGAAAATTTGGTTATTTGAATTATCACAGTGGACAAACACAGTAATTGTTCTAGCGGGTTTTTTGTAATCAAAAGAAGAGAATTTGTGTCAAAGCAAATTTGATTTGGAAGATCATAATGCGTGGCATTATTAAAAATGCATAACACAATTGCCGGTTTTAGTTAAACATGTAATGTCTCTTAAAAGCAATTAAGGAAAGTAATTTCCCATTGCTGTTTCTAGAAACGAGATGGTCCAACCCGTAATTTAAAAGTAGAAAAGTTATTTCTGCTTCCACTAAGGTGAACCGAAATCTGACTTTTTGTCATGTCTCTGATTTTGTAACTTTGCACTTGCAAAGCTTAACATTGTTTGATTTTGTTTCGCGCACTATATGCCTGCAAACGAACATTTTCTGTAGCATCAAGTATTAGGTTGGCGCACCTAAAGCAATACTACACGCAACATACGCGACAGGCGGGTAAATCTATCCTGCAGCAACAGTTTCGTCCTTGCTGCGGATTCGCATACTTTAAGCGGAACTAATCATGCGGGATGCAGAAGTCACCTCATTGAAGCTGAGAGTGCGAATAAACTGGTAGGTAAACTAAATTTATTTGCGATATGTTTACAGCATCTCATTGATGAGATAAATTTTCTTCATCCACCAGTTTATTGGCACTCTCAGTTTCAATGACATGACACCTGCTTCGTTGATCGGCTAATGTAGTTCAGAGCTGTTGTGCTCATTATTATGACCCACAGTAGCCATCGAATGCGATAACCAACCCGCAGTCATATTGCAGTGAAGCTCGAACCGTTGTTTGCTTAAAGAATAAGATCGGAAAGTAGAATTAGTTCCAATGTCATAAAGGTGGAGCCGAATATTCAGATATTGGTTTCTGAAGAACATGCATTTAATAAGTTTGGCATCTAGTAGTTGATAACAATAGCTTACAAAAGCTTTCTTTCTTTGTCGATACTTTTCCGTGTTGGTCAAAAAAGAAGAAAATAATTTGAAATTTTATCTTTGTCTTGCGAGAATGATTTTAATGTGAAATGCACGGACAATGACCGAGGAAATAAATAGAAAAATAACTATTTAAATTATGATTAAGATTAGACAAAACTCAACTTAATCTAACACGCAAATTAATGTTTTGTTAAATCTTTGACGAAGTCAAAAAAAAAAAAAAAAAAGTTTACAATTAGCCACAACTAATACTTTCGTGCAGAATACGGCTCAACTACTGCGACTGACATTTCCTTTTCTAGATCTTAGCACATCGAAAATTATTCAAACACTTTACAAAAAAAAGGAATTCCTAAAAACCAGTAAAGATATCTAAGAGCAAATATACTTATTGATCCATCTGGATATTGTTAAAGGCGAAATTTCAATGAACAATGAAGTAGTGTTTCGAAATATTTACACATTGACGCTTGAACGATATCCACAAAAAACTGCCGGTTGCAATATTGTGTTGTTCTTTTGCAGAGACAGCAAATACATTTGTACATTAAAAAAATTCATAGACGTAACTCTTATGTAGAAAAACCACGTTATAATTGGTTTTCTTATTTCGTTGAACAATTTTTTTTTTCCTGTTTGTATGAAGAAACCAACTTTCATAATTTCTGCTTTAAAAAAGTACACGGTCCCCTAAAGTGGGAAAAAATGATTTTTATAGCATAGCGCAAAAACTACTTAATATTTTGAGCTGAAATTTTGGATTTCCGCATGAAAGCTCTTCTAGATTGTTTTTCTTTTAAAATTTAATATGGTTTCGGATCAAATTTCTTTCAAAAAATATCAAAATAATTCATAAAAAAACTAAAATTACAATTTCAGTGTTGTAAATTATGTTTTAATTATTGGGTCGATTCATATTTTGATATAAAAAAAAACAATATTTGCCGTGCCTAATCTAGTTTTTGTGTTATGAGTAAAACTATCAAAATTCGTTTTAACATTACGAGAGGGATTTTTGAAAATTCGATTCGGAAGTAACAGTTGGATCGAATTAAACTAAACTTCGTATACAAAGTTAACTAGTATGTTGTGGCCATCACGAAACTTTCTTCTATTTCTTTCTTGTGAATTCTGATCTTTCCCTATGCTTGAAGAGAATGCAATATTCCCAGCAAAAAAAAAAAACCTGACGTCCGTCCGAATTCCTGAATTCCCACAAAAGTAAAGCAAAGAACGACTTGAAAGTTATCTTAAAAGCCTTACTTGAATTAATTAGAGGTTTTATTTGTTAACAAACATAAAATGGCAACAGTTATTACTTTTAAATCATTGCGATAACATTTCCGATTATTTCCCAAAAATTAGAATCACGTGAAATAAGCAGACGACAGTATTACAATTTATCTTTCTTATTGTTGCATTTATAAAGCTATTTCTATTTTCACAAAAAAAAAAAAAAAATCAGCCCCCCCATGGAGCGATTGGCGCCAAAATTGAAACAACGCCTATTTACAAATAGATTCACATTTATTCCAAATTTCATCCAGAACGTAGCATTACTTCTTGAGATATGGCACTCACAATGAAAAAAAAGAACATTCGATTGCGCCACCCCCTTTCCAGCTTTTGACACCAAAATAAAATCAGCTCTTATACCCACTAAGGGCTACTTGCCGATAAATTTTTCTTTCATTCCGTTCATTATTTCTTGAGATACAGCAGTCTCAAGTGACGTCAAAAAACGTTCTCTAGCTAAACTCCCGCTTGAGATATTGACACCAAAATTGAATCAGCACCTGCTCCTGTTAATGGCAACATATGGACAAAATTTTGTTTGATTCCGCCAGTTACTTCCTGAGGAATAGCAAGCACGCGTAACTCAAAAAACGTCCCATTGCTTCACCCCCCTTGGAGGAATTTGCGCCAAAAACCAATGGGCATAAGTTCACATAAGGGCACATATGTGTACCAAATTTCGTTCGATTTCATGCGGTAGTTTTTGCTGTAGAGCGGCCACAAAAAACTGGTCACACACAGACGTGACACACACACATACACAAACATACACATACACACACACAGACAGACAGACATTTTCCAAAAATAGTCGAAATGGACTCAGCACACCTCAAAACGTTCGAATCCGTCAAAATTCGAAATTCGAAAATTTGCACGAATCCAATACTTTCTTCTATACATTAGATATAGAAGAAAGTAAAAATGGATGCTGATCACAAATATGTGATAAAAAAAGGGGGTTCTCATTAAAAAATTTGAAGTTGATGCTCGTTTTAATATGAAAACGACCCCTTAACAACAATTTCTTAACATAATTATGTCGAACTTTTTATTCCTGAAACAATAACACCTTACACGTGCAGTGGGGGATCCAGCCGATTGTTTTGGGAGGGGCCATTTGAAACTTTTGAACTAACTCCGAACTTCCCAGAAATTTTATTAAAATAAAGTTTTAAAAACTCAATTTTTGGGCTATCGATACATTAGATGACGGGGTGGATTTAGGAATCTCCCTCGAGAATGTTTCAAAATTTAAATTTCCGAGTAATTTTTGAAAATTAGGAAACTAAAAACGCATTTTGTGTATTTTTGATAATGTACGGAGAAAGGTCAGATTTCGGGCGCTGGCCTTAAAATACTTTTTGAAAATAAAGCTTAGAAACCAAAATATTCTGAATATTTAAATTGAGAAGTTAGAAGAGGAGGGGTGCTCTTGCAGCTCTTCAGCTGTCCAGCCTAAAAAAATGCACCTTTAGGTAATGTTTGCTTGTGCGAAGAAAGTGTGAAGGTGTTTAGAATCCTTCCTTCCTGGAAATATTTTGCCTTTGAGGCTCTAAAAATTCGATTTTTAACTATATTTATACATATTTGAGAAATGGATGGAGGATTCGTGAGCTCCTCTAAAAACCTCCTTTTAAAGCTATCATCACGATATAAACTAGGGAGGGAGGGGGTCCTATCAAAAATCATTTGTAATTGAAGTCCCAAAAAAATTAATTTAAGTTGTTTTTTAGCAAGTTATGTGAAAAGAGCTGGATAAGCTAGCTTGCATTGACATTTTTTCAAATAAAAGACTTAAAATGCA
Organism: Uloborus diversus; assembly: GCF_026930045.1. Lineage (NCBI taxonomy): Eukaryota > Metazoa > Arthropoda > Arachnida > Araneae > Uloboridae > Uloborus > Uloborus diversus. Next base: position 98,441,871 of record NC_072738.1, read on the forward strand.
ATTTTTTGCTATATATCAAGGCATTTGTGAAAGGGCATGGGAAAAGGAGGTTCTTTCCCTAGTTTTGAAATTAAAGTCGTAAAAACAAAAAGTTATGCTCTCTTTGGTCTTTTGAACAATAGGCATACTCTGAGAACAGCAGCATTTAGAGATCGTCCAAGTGTTTGTAGTTGAAATCAAGAAATGATGTAAAAGATGGAGAAAAATTTTGGAAATAAAAGTTTTGTTTTGAGGATAGGGATATAATTTATCTCGCAATTAAGGCCTATACTTCTTTTTCAGTAAAACACATGTGTTGTTTTTTTTATCTGATAACATTTTCTTTCTTTTTTTTTCTTCAAAAAATTTCTACAATCACAAGGGTTTGGGAGGGGCCATGGCCCCAATGGCCCCCCTCTAGATCCGCCCCTGTACACGTGTCTCTAGTGTCATTAGTCTTTGAATACGATCGAGTGTTTCGTTTTTTTTTTCTTCTATGACAGTACCTCGGGACACATTGCGTTGCGCTACGGGAAATTCTTCATGATTCAGGAAACAGTGCGCGTGCGCGCGTATACGTGAACCAATTTTGCACCAAAAAAAAAAAAAATAATAATAATATATTTTTTTTCATGGCAATGCATTAAATCATGAATAACCAAAATATTTAAAATACTTCTTACCCAAAATAAAATTCAGTTAATTAGTTTTGCAAGTATAAAGACAGAAAATGAAATAAAAACGAAGAAATTATTTACTTTGGAGTCATGAATTCGTCAATTTTACTAATTTGACGCTGATTTTTACTATGGCACCATTTAGTGACAAAGGTTACTATTAGAGATTACAAAAACATGGTTGCTAAAAATAGACTCTTAGAAATTAGCTGTGTCGCAAGGAACAATATTTTACCCCTACTTTGACTAAATTTCAACTACAAGATGTTTGTACAATTTGAACCAATACAAATTCATACCTAAATGGCCGCATTTAATATCCCGAAAGCATGGATAAAGATCAGCATCAGTGGCTTCGTTTTGTGAGGAAGGATCCCTCAAAGTACCAGCAGGAACTGGGCCTAAGGAGAAAACACTGTCCAAGTACACTACTGTAAAAACCAACAGTAATGATAGCGTTTCCATTTGCACAGTTTACAAAATGTCTCAATAAATGTTACACATCATTTGGTACAATTTATATAAAAATATATTTTAGAAAAAATTTTGGACAAAAAATCTTTTCAAATGAGGCTGAATAAACAATCATCCTAAACGCTAACGGAAGCAAAAAATAAATTCCTGAATGAGAGTAAATAAAGTCAGCACGGAAAGTTTCCCCAGAAAATGTGAATCGCGTAACAAAAGCAAATATGTTTCCTCTGTTCCACATAATATCCCATTGGAACTTATTGTTGTAACGCAGCCCGATATAGTATTTTTTTCCACTTATATTCAAAAGCTTACCCTTAAACAATAACTTTACAACAGAATAAATCAATACCTTTTGAATAACACCATTCAGTAGGAAAACGTGCATCTTCTACGTCAACTCTCGATAACTAGAAGTCCCAAGGACCGGCCAAAACCTTCAATTAATCAGTAGTTCCAGTTATCGGAATCTCCTTTTCCAGTCTTCTTGATAATAATTTTTATTTTCTTTTTCAGGAATACTGCATAATATATAGACTATAGCACTTATAGTTTGGAAAAAATTAATCATTAGTAATACATAAAAACAATTTTATGAAGAACTAGCTTACTACCCGGCGTTGCCCGGGTGCTTATTAAGTCCACATATCTCAAAGATTAAAGAAGGAATTCTATCTACACGAATGTAAAAAAGGGGTATAACCCAACTTCTATGTGGAGTTGATACCACAAAGAACTTAAGTAGCACAGAAAAACCAAGCATCTACAGAAACAATAACATCAACTGAAAGCTAAAAAAACATGAGGCGTGTTTTTCTGGGCTGTGTCTTGTCTATTGACACGTTTTCTCACGCTGGCATGTTTGAATCAGTGATATCATAAGAGAGGGGGGGGGGGCAGTTTTTTAAAAGTGTTATAAATCAAAGAAACATGATTGCCTTTTTCACATCTCTTGAGACAACTTTTTACATGATGCTCTGAATAAAAAAAAAAGTTGTGCTTGATTTAAAGGCTTTTCTTTGCCCTAGACATTAAAATGCAATAGCAGTGCTTTCATACATTTTATTGGGATAAAATCTTAGAATCCTTCTTAGAAAAAACGCGTGAGCTTACAGACTTACAAGGTGTAAAGTGGGAGGTAGACTCATTTTATAAGTTTTTGTAAGTGTTTAGGTATGCAAACATATTCCGCAGAAAAAGTTCGCTTAGTATGAATGACTTTAAAAATGTCTCTACCTACACTTTCTATGATGTTTTTTTCCGTGAAATAGAGTAAAATGAGATAAGCACATCATCCATAACCACCTTATCTTCTTGTCAAATTTTTATTTTCGTAGGTTTAAAAAAGACAGTTGGAAAGCAATATCACCGTTTTGCAACGATTTGGAATTTTTCTAAATGAAAATTCGTTTTTAAATCTTCAAAATCAAATAATTCTCGCAAGTGGTGTACATGATATCTGTCCTACTGATGTAGCTAATGAAAGCACCTATTTGAATTTGTTCCAATGGAGTACCCCTATGAGGATATCGACATTTCTTTTTAGATGCCAAGTTGTCTCTAGGGATGGGGGTGGCTTTTTAAGCATTAGTTGCCAAAGATGTTTACATTTATTATTTTCACTTATGTAAAACGATTAAAAATGGAAGTGTGATTCCGATTCCGAGTCACAACTGACTACAACTGTATTTATGTCGAGGACTGCATACTAAGTGCCTTGCCTCCATTATTTTTTATACCGATAGATCGCAGCACCATCACCGGATCGAACAGTTAATGAGAATTTATGAGAATTTAGAACTAATCCAGGAGCTAATAGCTTTCTGGTGCTAGCACCCCCCAGAGGTATCGTTTCACTTGGAGGACATTGAGACAACGATCATATTTAACGTCTCCCAGTCCCCTTTAATGACGACGGTGGATCTTCGACCATCAAGGTTCGAACTCAGGACCTTCCGGCCCCGAATCCGACACTCTACCCAATCGGGTTACCACGGCCCCAAAATGAAAGTGTGGAAAATTATTTTGATTTGGAATGGAAACAGCCATTCAACGCTTCATAGCATGAACTCGAATCAAGCGTTCAGTCGCCACTGAATCATCGTCGATGAATTTCGATATTTTGATGTGACGAAAGTCACCTCTTTTTGATGGGACTTGTGCTCCCAATATTCGATATATATATATATATATATATATATATATATATATATATATATATATATATATATATATATATATATATATATATATATATATATATATATATATATATATATATATATATATATATATATATATATATATATAAATATATAGTTCATGTGCACTGTATATACGTTTCAACTAACAGTTCTTAATTAAAATGTTTTCTAACCTTCCGTAATCGTTTGTCGATTTTTGAATTCAATGTGACAAGTTTACCCACTGAACCATTTTACAAGATGGTGCATAGCGGCAGGGAAGTAACTCTTGTACTCAACTTAATTCGTTGCGTGTGACATTTGTTGATTTAGAAGACTTTCATGTGGATTAGCACCTAGTGCGAAGACTGCAAAAGGTAAGAGAGACATTTATACTTTCCAAAATGGATTTCGAAAAGCTCAAGAAAAACCGAACTATTATTAGAACAACAGTCACGAAAATAACGAATACTATTGAAAGTTTAATTAAAGTAGATCAAATAGATTTAGAGACCCAAGAAGAGCAATTAAATCAATTGCATATTAGAGCAGAACTTTAAAAGAAAATTGATAGAGATATCGAACCGTTGTTAGAATTAGAAGAATACGAAAAAGAACTGATATCAGCATATGAATACGCTGAAAAAGTTTCGAACACAATATTTCGCGCTGAAAGAAAATTAAAGGAAATTAAATCCTCTAATAATAGCCAAGTGAACATAAATTCGAACATGAACGAGAAATTAGCATACGATACAAAACACGTGAAGCTTCCAAAATTGATCATTGAAAAGTTTTACGGTGATTGCACCCAATTTTATTCCTTTTACAACACTTTCAAAGTCTCGATTCATGAAAATGAAACGCTTTCAAAAACTGAAAAGTTTAATTACCTAAAAAATTATTTAGGCGGCCCTGCAGCTAATGCAATCGCTGGTTTTGAAATTTCAGATGAAAATTACGACTTCGCGCTTCAAATATTAAAAGAAAGATTCGGACAAAAAGACGTCATAATTAACAGCCATATGAATTATGACGGTTTGAACAGCCAATTTGCTTAACTTATCTCCTGTTTACAAAATTACCGACATTCCAAAGCTAAAACAGATTCACAATGAAATAGAAGTTAACGTTCGGTGCCTTTCCGCTTTAGGACTGGAGTCAAATTCCTATTCTGCAATGCTGTTAGCAGTAGTATTGAAAAGAATCCCCCATGAATTGGCATTGGAATATAATCGACAGAATAAGAAACCTCTTGCGTTCCAAACATAAATCAATTCTTGAATTTCTTGCAAACAGAAATTTTAACAAGAGAACGAACTTATTCGTGTAGGTCGAAGCCATTTGAATCAAACAGTAAGAATAAAAATTCAACTTTGTCTAATAGACAAGATAGCGCTTGCATTTCCACCAGCGGTTTTTCCGTTGCTGCGAAAAATGGAAATGAATATTTCACTGATAAGAAAACGGATAATTGTTTATTTTGCAAAAAAAGAACACGATGTTCTCAACTGTCGCTTGAGTGTTGAAAAAAAGAGAAACGTATTGAAGATTCAAGGTAGATGCTTTTTCTGCCTTGGATTAAGACGCCGTTTGAAAGATTGTTTGTCTGGAAGAAATTGTAAGTACTGATCGGGTAAACATAATGAAAATATTTGCTATAAGTTTAACAATTTGGCTAACGATAAATCTATTAACGAATCTCTTGTCAGCGATGGGTCGGAAAATGTAATTTATGTTGTATCGCATATGGGTAGGAAAATAGGACTCTTTTGCAAACGAGTTATGTGTTAGCAAAAAATGAAATCTTAGATTCGAACTGTGGTACACGCGTTTTACTGAACTGTGGTTCGATGCGTAGCTTAACCACGCAAAACATAGCTAATAAATTAAAATGAAAAGTACTAAGGAAAGAAAAATTATCAGTGTACACATTTGGAAGTAAAACCCCGATCGAAAAATATTACGATGTCATCAAACTTACGTTAATCAACAGAAACTCTCCCGACTCAAAAATAGAAATTGAAGTGTTGGTTACAGACGAAATATCAGGGTAAAATATTCTCCCTCCCGAAGTTGAAGCTTTTAAGAGTATGAAACACTTAAAAAATATTACACTTGTGGATTTTCCAGAAAGTCAAGAACCCATTACAATTTTAATTGGTGCTGATTATTACTATGACGTTGTAACGGGAAATATTAAGCATTTGAGCAAAACACTAGTTGCAGTTGAAACAATTTTTAGGTTGGTGTTTACAAGGAAGAAAGAGTGAAAATAACTTTTCTTTAATGATGAATGTAGTCTTATAGAAAATAGCGCGATTTAAGAATAAATTCAGAAGTTTTGGGACTTAGAGACTTCAGGTCTTATTGATTCGAAGCAAGATGCTGACCTAACAGAAAATGAAATCATGAGACAATTTATGTCTCAGATCAAATATGAAAACAAAAGATACAGTGGGGTTACCCTCGAAGTTAGAAAAGCGGGATTTAAAAGATAATAGGAAGATAGCTGAAGGAAAAAACATGAGGTGATTTCGAGTGATAATGCCGAATCCCTCAAAGAAGAAAATATGACTTATAAAGTCTTAGTTATATCATGGGACAACTTAAGGGACATGCTTTATTTTGATGTTGGAGATCTAGTCAATATTGTTTCGAGAGGAACTGACACTAAACGATATATGTTCCAGGTCGTAGGACGCATCTTTGATCCTATCATAATTTTAGGTCCTTTTACAGTGAAAATTAAAGATTTTATGCAAAAGATTTGGGCGTTACGTGTTGATTGGGATGACAGATTACCCGAAGATCTAAGTTTCTTATGGAAAAGCTGGTGCAAAGAAGTCCCACAACTGACGGAAATGTCAATCCCACGCCATTATTTTTCCGAAAACCTAAATATTGATATCACCGCTCTTGAACTTCGTTTCTTTTGTGATGCAAGTATGAAAGCATTTGGAACAGTTGCCTACATGCGTGTTATATCTCGAAATAAAGACGATCAAACGGCCTTTGCAGCTTCTAAAAACAGAGTTGCTCCGATAAAATCTCTTACATTGCCTCGCTTGATGCTCATGTCTGCAGTACTGTCAGCCAAATTAAGTTTTAATATTTTGCAATCCTTGAAACGTGACATTCCGTGCTATTTCTGGTCTGACTCGAAAATAACAATTTTTTGGATAAAAGGAAATCCTGAAAAATTCAAACCTTTTGTCAAGAATCGGGTTGAAGAAATTCGCAAATTCACATCACCTTCAGACTGTTTTTTTTTTTTTTTTTTTTGCCCCGCAAAGGTCAACCCCTCAGATCCCTTGTCGAGGGGAGCAAAAGTTTCTAAACTGCTAGAAGATCCAACCTGGATGACAGGACCGCAGTGGCTAAAAAATTCTCCAGAATACTGGCTGAAGTCAGAAAATGAGGAAGCAATAAATACAGAAAAAATGGAATACAGAAAAAAATCAAAACAATAAAAAAAATAATAAAATGTGTCCGCGAAAAAAATAATTTGAAGAAATCTTGCACAATCTGCCCGAAAAATATCCCAAGACCTAAATTTATCAAAAAATAGGCTGGAATCATCATAAAACAGGATTTAAAGTTAAAAGCTTATAAGAAAACGACAGTCCATGGATTAACAGAAAAATAAAGTTGAAGGATTAAGAAAGTGCAAACAACTGTTGAAAAGACACGCTGCTTATGAGATAATTTTTTTGGATAAGAAGTTATTTTTGCAACAAGCATCTCATAATAGGCAAAATAACAGGATTTATGCAACATCAATGCAGAATATATCAGTTCAACTAAAAGAATTGTTCAGGGGTTCCAGAAACCATTTTCAGTAATTTTTTAAGGGTGCTATAAGCATTAAAGGAAAACTGCCTTTTCTTTTTATTGAAAGTGGTGTGACAATTGACAAAAAATATTATTTACAAAAAGTATTGAAATCTCACATGATTAAAGAAGCCCAAAAAATATTTAAAAAGTATTTATTCACATTTCAGCAAGATTCGGCACATGCCCACAAAGCAAAGATTGTTCAACAATGGTGTAAACAGAATTGTCCATTCATTATTTCCACAGAAGAATGGCCTGCATGCAGTCCTGATCTCAATCCACTGGACTACTGCATATGGAGATATATTGAGAATCAATTGAAAAACCTAAAACCTATGTCCACAATTAAATTTAAAAATTCACTACTAAAGATATGGAATGAAATTCCATTCTCTTTAGTGCATGCCACTGCGGAAGCCTTTCCAAAACGATCTGTGGTTACATTTAAAGGCGCAAGAATAGAAACCATTACTTAAACATTCATCAACAATGATCTTACTTTTATTTAACATTTATTTTGTCATTATAGAAAAACTTGTATTACAGTAATAAATTTTTTGAAAACCGTCCGTTATTTGTTGGCACCCTGTATATTGGATATAGAAGAAAGTAAAAAACAGCCGACGACCTGTCAACACAAGGTATTATTTTATCTGGCGCAACCTGCCAGATAAATTGCTTTACAACAAAATTTGCATAAATCACAATAAATAAAGAATTATTAAAAACAGAAAACATTTGAAAGTTCTTTTCTGATCCGTTTCACAACACTCCCACCTTTTTGATTTACTTGAATCAAAAATTAAATAATGCTATTTTTAAAAGAGAAGCACATTTCTACAGGGTACAATTTTCGTACAGGACGAGTCAATGTACCATTTTGGGTTTTCACTTTCACAACTCTTACCCGTCCATTTCTTCAAGTACACAGCTTCTGAATATGCGCGATTGGCCAGTTAATTCGTTTGAGATTTTCGCTTCCGACTAATACAATGCCCCTTAATTTCAGCTCACAATGAGTTTGTCCATGTCTCTGCACTAATTGTCCGAGGTACTCCTTGCGGAAACGGCTTCGAAGTTGTTCCCGCAACTCTTGGCAAAAACGTTGGCAAACTAGAAGTTTATCTCGATCTAACAAGCCCAAATCTGCGGTACCTGAAAATTTAATGTCCTGTATAAATAGAAAAGGTGTTAAGGGCGTTAAATCCTACGTGTCGTTAGAGACGCAGGTTGGAGAACGACAGTGCATTACCGACTCCACGTCAGATAGGATGGTAAGTAATTCCTCATAGGTTACGGATGCTTGTCCCAAGACTCGCACTAATAATTCCTTAGAGGTACAAACTAGACGCTTTCACCATCCACCCCACCACGCAGCTGTGTGCGGAATAAAATTCCAAGTGATGGGGCTTAACGCTTCCAGCGATGTCACTATTTTCCAATCTTTTTTTCTCAGCAATCTTTACGCTCCAACAAAATCAGTCGCATTGTCGGTGTACACAACAGACAGACGACCTCTTCGGGCTATGAAACGCCGAAGTGCTTGTATGAAGATCTCTGTGCTTATGGATGGCACCAACTCTAAATGTACGCATTGGTATACCGCACACGTAAACAATACTATCCAACTCATAGTTTTATTCCGGAGAATAAGCGGACCGCATAAATCTATTCCGGTGACCTCAAAGGCGAAAACATCACGAACTCTGCCCAGCGGTATTTGAATGAATCCAGTAGTCTAAGGTTTTGCAGTAAATTTTTTATATCGAATACAGTTCTTAACAATTAACCGGATTGTGCGTCTAGCACCAATTATCCAAAATTCTTCTCTCATTATAACAGTCAATGCTTGAGTACCAGCATGTGAATATTTCAAGTGATAGTCTCTGACTAAACAATTCACTATGCAGTACTTAGACGGCAACAAAATAGGTTACCGGAATTGATAGGAATCTTCTCTTTCGTCGATTTGTGTTCTTACCCTTCTTAAACCACTTTGATGTCTTATGGTCAAAATGCCACCGATGGAGTCTCTCATTTCCGGAAAATTTTCCGCCTGAACAAAAGCAAGAAGCGCGATTTTAGATTCTTTTATTTCGAAATCTAGCAAGAAAGGTGCAAGAAAGACGTGTTGTGAGTATGCAAATTTTACACTCACGACGTTGCTGGTCACGTGAGAGTGCTGATAAGCGATATAAAGGATTGGGCGCGTGACCGTTGTTGTTCAAAATCAAAGTTTGACGGGAAAGAATAAATTGACAAATTTGCATTTTTCGGTATTTCTTCCCAACCTCCTTTAGATAATTTTATGGGCGGCCGTGTGGTTGGCAACATCGAAGAAGGGCAGAAAAATTTAGATGTTGCCAAGGAGTTCGAGTCAGCCACAGGGTTGTTTCTAAAGTTTAGAAATCATTTCAAATAAATGGAATGTGTAGCAAATGTCACGAGGAAGGTCGTGTAAGCATTACGACGTCAGAAGAAGATTAGTACTTAGTGCTATCAACGAAAAGGAACCAGCGCAACACAGGTACTGAGGTAGCAAAGCAGTTTCCTGTTCCTACTAGCAAGCAAATATCCGGAAAAACTAACCAGACGTTTGAATGCAGTAAGACTATTTGCCCGTCAGCTTGTTTTGTACATCCCATTGCCAACAAGTCAGTGTTTTGCTCGTTTGTAATGACGTCTTCAGACTCGAATTTGGATAGAAGTCGACTGGGTTTGCGTACTATTCTCAGATGAAAGCAGGTTCAGTCAGTCGTCTAATTGTGGACGGCAACTAACCTGGCATAAGAATGGTACAGCATACAAGCTGGCAAACATAAAAGAAAAGGAGTAGTATCTTACAAAATGTGTCATAGTATGGGTAGGATTATGATCAATAGCCGTCAGTCGCTTGTGTGCTTTCAAACAAGACTATTACGTCTAGTGATACATTAATGTTGTTATACTGCCTCACGTTCACGAGTTCTGTGGTGCTGTGGGTGAAAATTTCGTTTTCATGGATGACAACGTAACATGTCATTATCAATCGCCGTCGTGGAGTGTGTAGCTCACTCGAAATATTTAACCCATCCGATGGCCAGCACATTCTATAGATCTGATTCATATTGAAAATATTTGGGATGCTTTGGAGAGCAGTCTTGCTGGTCAACAACGCCCTTCAATGAACAAGGACACCCTTATCCGTGAGAACAGAAGAATGGGATGAATTTCCTCAACCGCAGCTGGATAATGTTGTGTAAAGCATCACTTAAAGTGTGGAAGCTTGCATCGCTCTCCATGGTAACCATATGTCATACTCACATCTTACGCCGGAACGCCTGGGGGCGGTGATTACATTTATTCAGTTTTACGTATTTAGCTCAAAATGACCGTTTCGTCCTTTGAACACTTTTCAACGCCTTCTGGATTTCAGAGCATAATAAATTATCGTCATTGCAATGTTCTAGAGTTCTGGAACTAGTTAATTTCACTTGACATCGAATAACTATCACTTTTTTACGCGCTACATAGCCCATTGAAATCCGTCCTTAGCAATTGTCCACCAGTGTATTTTGAAGTAGCAAAGAAGACGAGAGATAAAAACAGTTGGCCAAATAACTTCTACACAAGTTCTTCGACGATTGATGCATTGTACGTCTCTGAAACACCATTTCTTTCACTCCTAAAGGATACTTTTCCTAAAAAATGCGAAGCTGTGAGCAATGAACATAGGAAAAGGACTAAGATATCTCTGCAATGGATAGCAAATGTCAGGCTCATTGAGATGAGTGAATGTTTTCCAAATACTCAAGGACTATTACAAGGGGTGTTCCTTCTTTGACGTACAAGAAGCAATCAAAAATAAAGCTTTTGCAGCAATAGGCTAAAAGCAATCGCTGATTTCTGAAAAATACCCATTGTTTAACGAAACAGGACCTCTTTAATTACACTTCTTACACAGATTTTTTATTCTTTTTGAATTAAATTTTCTCTAATTAAATCAATCAGTGATTTGCTATGCATCAATCTCCTCTAGACTATTGTGTATTGTATCTTTAAAACAGTAGCTAATAAAACAATATCATTTAAATATTCGTTTTTATTGAGCCAAAATTAGTAAGAATTGACTGATTAAAGCCAGGATGCAGACAAAAGGCTCATTTTTCTTGCTTAGCGTAATTTCCGTGGAACGTTTCAGAATTTCACATGTTTTGATCTTATTCCTGGATTCGTCAAAATGTTTCCTTAATAGCTACAATTTTCACAAATACAGACTTCTCACTGTAATGAAAAATGATTTTAGCTCTTAGTTTAAAGATTAATTGAACTTATTTATTAACTGTATCGGCTTCGGTTTGTTCGTTCGGCCCATCCAGATTGACTTACCTCCCTATGTGAGCGAATAAGTCTCTGGATTCCGTAGCTTTGCAAGAATTTCAGGTGAATTCGATTATTCCTTTAGTTTCCAGGAACGTTTTTGACTTGTGTTTTACAGTGAACATTGTGACCAACTTAATCTTTGGTGACTCACTTTATCTGGGTACGATTTATTCGAGTCTTGACTAGAAAAAACACACCTGTTAAACGTAAAGGGAAAAAAAAACTACCCCTAAATAAAGTCCTTTGATGTGATACAAATATAAATTGTTCTACAACTCATCGTTCTAGTAAGCATCATGAATGCCTTTCTAAAGGGTGACACGATGGCATATTAACTACCTTTACTTTAGTTCGGATCAAAGCTTCAATTTCTATCCATCTAATTGGATATTTGTACTACGGCACCGAGTAACTTTACTGAAAACTAAATGTAGTTAACTAGAAACATCTTTCTAATTTATAAAGAGTTTAAAAAACAAATTATAAGAATTAATTGTAAAATTATCATAAAAGGAAGAACAATGGTGCTCCATCTCTAAAAAAATATTTAAAAAAAATCTTCGATATTTAAGTTTGAATCAGATTTTAAATGCAGTCAATTCTAAACAACTCGAAGTCCCAAGGAAACGGCTTAAATCCTTGGATTAATCCGTTGTTCAAATTATTAGAACTTCATTTTCCAGCTTCTGAAGATTTTTATTATCTTTTTCATGAGCAGTGCATAATAGATAAATCACAACACCAATTGTTTGGGTAAACATAATTATTAGCACACAAAACTATTTTTACAGAAAATAAATTTATTAAGATATTTCGAAACAAGAAGTTCTGTCTAGAACTAGACGAGCCTACTTTCCCGTATACCCATACTACTTTCTAGTATCTGATCAATATTCTCAAAAATAGATAAAATCGCAAATTTTTTCAAACATATTTTTAAAATACTTTATGCTGATTTCTAGGAATAAAATATTCCTCACTCATCTAAAAAAAAAAAAAAAAAATAGATGCGTAAAAAAAAGAACAAATAAAATAGCAGCAACATTTAAACAAAGCAGCTAACACCCTTTTTTCCATTAAAAAAGACTTTAACAGCTTTCAAAACGAAAAAAAAAATAATTAAAATTAATAAGCTCATCAAAATAAATACATCATATCAAAAAAAAAAAATCGTTTCTTTTTCCCCTGTTGCCAAAAAACATTTTTTTAAATGAATTAATGCACTTACCAAAAAAAAATAATAAAATGTCAACTTAAAGGAATAATTTTCATTGTCAAAAAAAAAAAAAAAAATCGTCTGCGCATATCTTTGTGTAAAAACATAAATGACTTCGAGTTTATTCGCCAAAAACTGAGTACCTAAAATGAAACTTAAGCGTAAAAATAAAAACAAGTCATATCAACAATAATTATTTCACAGTTAAAACCATAGCTGTGGAATCGGAGTAGAAGTCAATCACATTTTGAGATAAAGGAGTCGGAGTCGAATATTTAAGAATCGGAGTCAGCCATTCGTCCTCCGTGTATAAATGTTTGCCAACGCTACGAAGTCAGAGTCGAAGTCGGGGAGTCGGAGTCCGATTAATTGTCGGGCACAGGAGTCGGAGTCGGAGTCATGTGCCGCTAAATTCTCGGAGTCGAAGTCTGGAGTTTGGCGTCAAGAGTTAATTCCAACAAAATTTGTTTTAAATAAATCCGCCTTCAAGTACGGAATCTACATTGACTTTCAGTTTCCCCATAGGCGCAATTGTTAAGGGATTTGAACTGTTCAAAATTGAACGGAAAATTGTTCAAATCAAAAAGATATTTTACATACAAGTTTTTCATCAAAAGCTTTTTCCTACAAAGTTTGTTTGAAGCAAATTCGCCTTACAGTTCGGAATTGCCTTGAATTTCCCCGTAGGTGATAATGTTAAGTTTTTTTGAACTGTTCAAAATTGAACAAAAATAGTTTAAATCAAAAAGTAAAATATGGGAATGAGGTGCCCTTGCCGAGATCTTTCGAAGAAAAAAAAGTTTTTTCGAATCGGATTATTCATTCAAAATTTATTAGGGGTGGGGGGACAACCCGACAGACCGACAGACATTTTTCCCCATCTCAATACCCTACTTTCCAATTTTTAATTTTTCGATATTTATTTAATTATTTTTTTATTTTTAACTTTTTTTTGTTTTTCGCGATATTGTTAAGATGCATTAAGCCTTCTTTCATTCTTTTCTCTTCTTTTTCTGACTTTTACTGGGAAAGTAGGCTAAAAAGGAGTTTTTTTTTTTTTTTTTTGACATTGCTTACATTTTTTTATTTTATCCTAAAACGTATTTAAGTTTGTAAACACAAATCGAAATTCCCCGTTTTCAGAATTTTCCAGGTCCGATGCTTGCTTATGAGTTGGAGGTGATAAAGAATTTTTATCATGATCTTCATCAGCATTTGCTCCACGAAAAGCTTGCACATTTGCTTCGTAGGACAAGAACTTCCACGTAGTCATATTTTCCCCAATATTCAAGTAATTCTTATCTATTACGATTTGAAAATTATTCCTTTCGTCGGTGACTTTTTGCTTCGTTATCATTGCTGTTTATGAAACCATTCGATAGTTAAAGCAGTTTTATGAACTGATTCTCTCGTAACTTATTATTTTTTTTCTCTTGATTTCAGTTTGTATTGCTTTTAAAGGTCTTTTCGTCCTAAAAGCACGATTATTTCAGTCATCTAGAAAATTATGGCTACTTTCTTTTAAATACTTTCAAAAATTTTAAGTCTCTCAATGATTAGCCACCCATGAAATTTTATGTCGTCAACGACTGAAAAGAGTAAGCGTTCTGCGGAAGCAGTTACCAAAGAAGAAGTTAAAATGAGCAGTTATAAGATTCTAGCATCCTTATATATTATTTCTGTAGCCTGTTTTTTGTTTCTATGCAAAATCTTCCTCAATTCTTGATCGATTTCTCTGATTTACACCTTATTTTAAAGCTTATCGTGCAGATTACTGACGAAAAATAGACCCAAGTTCTAAAAATTGTTTTTTTTCTGTCAAAAAAACCTGTTTTAAAGAACCAGAATGAGGTTTTCGTGTTAAATTTATAAGTTTGACTTGCACTATGACCGAAAGAGCTGAATAGCTCGATTGGCAGAGCGCTCGACTGGTCACCAGGAGAATGAGTGTTCGGGCCCATGTCCGGACAATCTGTATGAAAAAGTTAGAGAAATATCGCGCAGTACACGAACACTTAATAATAATGATTAATAGGTGGGAGGGAATAGATGAGATGGAAACGCTGTTGTTATGAAAACTTGACGCAACATGGAGCTAAATTGATATTTAATTGTAAGGCTTTTGTTTTTAAAGCTTTGGCTCCGGTAAGAAAGTTAAAGCATAATGTAAGCGAAAATATGAGTATCAGGTTCGAGATTTCAGACTACAGTGGAATTGTTTTTTGATTAGAAAAAAAATAAATCGTATATTGAAATATAGATTCTTCTAATGCGTTTTTGACTCTTTGTCCAAATAAAAAAATACTACCTCAATTTGAAGGGTAAAATATTTTTTTCCCTTTTTTTTTGCAAAAAAAAAAAAAAACAAATAGCCTATCACATTTTTACTGCATTCGAAAATATACACTTAAAAAAAAACTTAGTTCAAATTATTTTGTATTTTAACCAAGCTGTTAAATGATGAGCACATGCTGCCATCTAAGTCATAACGGTTCAAGCAGCCTGCTATAACAAATTGTAAAAATTTTCAATCAAAAAGCACCTCTCTTTAATATCTTATCTTATATATTATTTTTGCGGATTATTTTTCTGTCATTAAGAGAGATCTTCCTTATTTCTTGAAGAAATTCCGTCCTCATTTTAAAATTTATCAGTTTGGCTGATGACGAACAATAGACATACGTTCTAAAAATGAAGTTTTTTAAAACACCACTTGCTGTAGCAAATCCTTGATGCAGCCTGTAGTTCTTACGCAATTTTTTTAACGCAAAGTTCTAATACAATTTTCCAATTTTTTTGCGTCGCTTTCGGCAAGAAAAAGAAATAAAATTAACCTGCGCGTTTTTTTTTTTTTTTTTTTGAGCAATTACGATTGCTTATTGCTTTCATTTGACTGTTTTTGGTGTCCTATCATTTTATTTTCCCGCCAGCACCCTCCGCAGCATCACCGTCGACCGGCTCCTCACGATGCTGCTCCTATAGCGAAAGCCATCTCCATATTCTACACACACGCGCCTACATACACAACTACACACACACACGCACAAAACTGCACACACACAAAACTACACACACACAAAACTACAAACACACAACTACACACACATACACAAACACATTCACACACAAACACATACACACACAAATACACACAACTACCCACACATTCATGCCTGCACACAGACACAAACACATATGCCTACACACAAACACACAAACCCCCACACACAAATACACACGCCTACATACACACACTCGTAATTGCGAAAAACATAATTTGAATTCAAGATGTGAAAATTCAAATTATTATTTTTTTAATAAAGCCTAAAAGCACTGGACGTTCGGCTATAAACTATCTGAATTTCGGGCAATCTCGGGCTGTCCGACATAATAGCAAATCCTTATATATTATTTCTGTAACCTGTTTTTGGTTTCTACGCCAGATTTTCCTCAATTCTTGATCGATTTCTTTGATTTACACCTTATTTTAAAGCTTATGGTGCTGGCTACTGAAGAAAAATAGACTCACGGTCTAAAAATTGTTTTTCACAGCCGAAAAAACTGTTTTAAAGAACCAGAATGAGGTTTTCGGTTAAACTTATAACTTTAACTTGCGCTATGACCGACAGAGCTGAATAACTTGATCGGCAGAGCGTTCTCCTCGCAACCTGGGGAATGAGTGTCCGGGCCCACGTCCGGACAATCTGCATCAAAAAAACTAGAGAAATATCGCGATTTGCATGAACACTTAATTAAGTGATTAACAAATATGAGGGAATAGAATAAATGAGAAGGAATCGCTCCTTGCTGTTATGAAAACTTGATGTGACTTTGTGCTAAATTACTTCGGAATTGTACGGTTTTTTTTTTTTCTTTTTTTAAAGCTTTGGCTCTGGTAAGAAAATTAAAGAATAATGTAAACGAAAATTTAAGTATCAGGTTTAAGATTTCAGACTACAATGGAATTGTTTTTTGTTCAGAAAAAAAATAATAAATCGTAAATTGAAATATAGATTTTTATAATGAGTTTTTGATTCTTTGTACAAATAAGAAAATACTACCTCGATTTGAAGGGTAAAATATATATTTTTTCTTCATTTTGCAAAAAAAAAAAAAAAAAGAAAAAGAAACAAATAGCCTATCGCTTTTTTACTACATTCGAAAACCTACGCTTAAAATAGAACTTAGTTCAAATTATTTTGTATCTTAACCTTGCTGTTAAATGATGAACACGTGCTTCCATCTAAGCCATAACGGTTCAAGTAGCCTGCGATAACAAATTGTAAAAATTTTAAAAAATAAAAACACTTCTCTTCAATATCTTATATAGTATTTCTAAGGATTATGTTTCTATCAGTATGCGAGATATTTCTTATCTCTTGAAAAAAATTCCCCCCTCATTTTAAAACTTTTTAGGACGGCTAATGACAAAAAAATAGACTTACGGTCTAAAAATCAAGTTTTCAAAAACGCCCCATACTGTTGCAAAACCTTGATGCAGCCTGTAGTTCTTATGCAGTTTTTTTTTTTTTTTAAGCAAAGTTCTAATACAATTTTCCAATTTGTTGCGTCGCTTTCGTAAAGAAAAGAAAATTAAAATTAACCTGTGTGTGTGTGTGTGTGTGTGTGTTTCTTTTTTTTTTTTAATAAACTTAAAAGCACTGGACTTAGTTGTTCGGTTAAATTGATATTTTTTTCATCCGTAGAGCTTTCGGATATAAACTATCTGAATTTCGGGCAGTCTCGGGCTGTCCGATATAATAGCAAATTTACATTAATATTACGCATTACATGTACTCATAACATACAACATATAACATACGTAATGAAATAAATGCAATGGGTATGCTACTTGGTGTTTACACTCCTTTATGCAGGATACATTTATTATTCAGATAAGTTGACTGTTAATCGAAGGTGTTCTTCTTTTTTTTTAAAGCTTTGACTACGTCCAGACCGCTAAGCATATTGTAAGCATAAAATAGTATTAGATTTGCCTCAGGGGAATCCTTTTTGTTCAGAAAATATTTTCATTGTATACTGAAATGTAGATTTTTCTAAAAGCAGTGTTCGATCTTTTGTACAAATCAAAAAATACTAGGCCAAATTGAAACTACCAGTTTCACCCAGTAAACCTTTAATTTTTTATTCGAATACGATATAAAACATTAAAATTATTATTAACTTCATTAGTAAGAAATCATTTTCTACTTCCCTGCTTTCGGCTGAGAAAAAAAGAAAAAAAAACATTTTGTCTACGTTCGGAAATTACACTTAAAAAACAGACTCAGTTCAACTGGTTTTGGTTTTGAATTTTAAGTGTTCGATTAAAAGAGAAACATGTGCGGGGTTTTAAGCCGCAACGGTTAAAGCAGTCTGCTGTGGGAAATAGTTCAATATTCAAAAATAAAAACACTTATTTTCAATCTAATTTATTGCTTCTCTAGAATGTTTATTTCAATCCCTACGTGATATCTTCCTCATTGTTTAAATAAATTCCATGTTTTACGAAAACTTTTAAATCGTATCATGCTGGCTAAACAAAACATCGACGCATGATCTTATTATTTCTTTTTTTGGCAAAAAGGCTTTTTTGCTGTTTTTTACTACGCATTCCTTCAGTGAATAGCATTTGAAAAGGAAGGCGCAATTGCTAGGTTTGTCGGAGTGTCGTGCTGTTAATTAGAATGACGCCAGTTCGAATCTGTGAAAATAAATTATCTTTTTAATGCTTCTTTTTTCCCGTCAGATGCTCACATGGGCTTGACTGTATTTGCCAAAACCTCTTTTTTCTCATTCACAATTACTGCTTTTTCACGAGTCACTCAGCCACACTTTTAATGATATTTATGTTTGCATTGAAAATGCGTATAACCAAAAGTTGAGCGATGATCAAATTATCACAACATTGTATTTAACGAGATTTTGTTACTAATGTCTTCAAATTACATGCCTTCTCTTGTGCGCTTACTTTTTTACCCTTAACTTTTTTCGATTCTTCTTCATAATGTTCTTTCTTTGAAATTTTTAAGGAGCGAAATGCCTGATGAAACGATTCAAAGCACAGTGCGGAGTTCCGCACGGGTCGACTAGTTATAAGTAAAAAGTATTTAATTTATGCAGTAATGATATCATTATTGCGAAAAATACGAAAGAAATAAAAAAAACAACTCCCTATATGAATTTTAAAACAATTTATATTGGTTGAGTTATACGGTCGATTCTCGATAACCTGAAGAGATATGACACGAATGCTCCTTTATCTCGAAGTTTTCATTTAGTCCCAAAATAATTTAGTGATTTCAGTACAAAGTTATCTCTGTATCTCGAATGTACCTCTTATAAGTCGAATTATTTAGATAATAATGATTTTCATTTTATGGGCAGGAAAATGCCTTTAAAATAAGAAAAAAAATCCATCTCTTTAGTGCATTTCCTTGCTTGTCAGCCTACCAAGGGGCGATAATCCACACCTGTAAAAATAAAACCACTGGTCAGAATGACGTCAAACTTCAACGGAATATTATCGAAGAAGGGGGGAACTTGATGACAGAAGACACATAAATAGTTGGAATTTTTAGCAATAGATGGCGCTGTGAGCATCATAATTTAATAGTGATCGACTACAAATGACAAATAAATCATAAAATATTACCTAAGGTGTAAACTATACGTTAAAACACCGTACTACTCAGCGTGCAAAAGGCTATTGGTGTGATACTGTTAGTTAAGTAAGCCCATCCAACACGGAAAGGTCATATCACATTGGATGGGAAAAATCGGTTTTTAATTGTCCTGAGGCCAAAAACCGCATAAAAAGTATCAGTTAAAATAAAATCGATTTTTAAACTTCGTGAGACTGGCGCAGCAGATATTCAATATAATGTATCCCTTTTTCTGTAACAAGTTGAAATCGGGAAACAGCATGTTCCGCAACTGATAGAAGTTTTTCCGGGGTCACGTTTAGAATGTGTTGCGCAATGCATGCTTTCAGCTCAGCAAAGTTTGCAATCGGAGCACTGAGCGCAACAGCTTTCAGATAGCCCCATATCTAGAAGTCACACGGGTTAAGATCAGGTGATCGGGACGGCCAGATCTTTCATTGAGACTGTCATGGTGAACTTCTCAGATGCGGAATGAGGAAAAAAAACGTGTATTTGGCGTTTTTATAACAACTTCAATGAGTCGGGAGCATGACAGGTGTTTTGATTTACATGTTCTGACACTTGCAGCGCCATCTATTGCTAAAAATTCCAACTATTTTTTTTTTCTTTTGCCATACGTTTTCCCCCTTCTTCGATAATATTCTGTTGAAATTTGAGATCATTCTGACCAGTGGTTTTATTTTTACAGCGTTTTGAAAGTGGAACTTTAATTATAATCACCCTGTACATATATATATATATATATATATATATATATATATATATATATATATATATATATATATATATATATATATATATATATATATATATATATATATATATATATATATATAATAACTCACTGATCGAGTAACGCTTCTGACGTCATCAGCAGTGAAACTCACGCCACTTCATGATAATTTGATAATATTTTCTAGCAACATGCTGAGATATGCTTTATTTTGGCAGGGCTGATCCGGATCCGGTAACCGGACTGCTTTACTGGTAAGACTCATTTTACGAGAATGAAGAAACGAAAAAATGGTCAACAATAAACGCTATGTACTGGAGTTTAGGGTTGATCCACTGGAGTTAGGGTTTACATTTTAACTTTTAAAATATCCCCAAATAGGCAATTGCTTCTTTCAGATGTAGAAGCAATTTTTGTCGGTCATACCTTGACGGGTGATTTTCTAGTTTATTTATAACTAGTGGTACCCGCACGGCTTTGCCCGTAGTTGAAAATTAAAAGGTATTCGGTTCGCTTGTATATTTACAGATAATGGATGACGAATTTCTCGCCAATTGGCTATGTTCATTCACTTTCCTATTCCACGTCATGATAATTTCGTAATTTACTTGTCCATATTATGATAATTTTGCTCCGGAAAGTGCTCTTAAAATTGAAATAGAAAAGGAATGAAATCAAATTTTCGAAAAATCGCTTCGAGATGCACATCCCCATGCTACTAACTATGTGCAAAATTTCATGAAAATCGGCCGAACGATCTACGCGCTAAGAGCGTCACAGACATCCTACAGACATCCAGACAGAGAGACTTAGAGCTTTTTTATTAGTAAAGATTGGACTCTTTAATGCGCAGTGCTGTAAGCTTGCGTGAAAAGTAGTGGTCAAATTTATTATAATAGTAATTAAAATTTTGGGGCCGTGGTAGCCTGATCGGTAGGGCATTGGACTCGGGGCCGGAGGGGCTCGGGTTCGATCCCCGCTGGTCGAAGACCCACCGTCATCATTAAAGGGGACTGGGCGACGTTAAATATTCTCGTGGTCTCAATGTCCTCCAAGTGAAACGATACCTCTGGGGGTGCTAGCACCAGGTAGCTATTAGCTCTTGGACTAGTTCTAAATTCTCATTAACTGTTCGATCCGGTGATGGTGCTGCCATATATCGGTATATAAAATAATGGAGGCAAGGCACTTCGTATGCAGTCCTCGACATAAATACAGTTGTAGTCAGTTGTGACTCTTGAATAGAATTAAAATTTTATTTTATTTCATTTTAATTTATTCCTAAAGAAATTTCTGTTTTGACTCAGGCTTTCAGCGTTATTGATTCGAGTTCTTTTGTTTTTAATGCTGCAAAACTTCCCAATCACTGTAATATGATACTTTAATGTGCTTAAAATCTATTGAGCTTCAGAAGCCTCATTGCTGTGGTTCTGGCTTGGATAATCCTCGCTTGTTAGTTTTCACCATATTATATCAACAACGTAGAAAATAAATCTCTGAAAATATATGAACAGTTAAATGACATCATGCTCAGCCTATTTGGACGGGAGTGAAGTTTTACGCTTATATTTACGCTTTTATTCCCAGATCACCATATTTTTCAACCATGGAAATTAATCCCTTAAAATGTACTATGATTCGTTGCCGACCACCATGACTAGTGTCCAGTATAGTCTGACTGCGGTGGGAAGGTCTCGGGTTTGAAACCCGGCTCGGGCATGTACTTGCCCTTTCCTGTCATTGTCCTTTCTTTGTGTGAATGCGTTGTTATGCTGTGAATGGTTCCCAACCCTGTAACCGGGTCCCAATGGCATATGTGTACTCTCCAAAATGGGCTTCACACAAAATTGCGGTACAATTGGAAAAGTGCATCAGCACACACTAAATTGCAGACGTGGCTGACACAAGACAACAGCAAAACATAATTTGTTTAATCGAAAAATGCTCAATCCAATTGCACGGAAGTTATATTTTTATATAAATACTAGGGGTACCCGCACGGCTTTGCCCATAATGGAAAAATGAAAAGGTCTCTTGGTTCGCCTGTATATTTACAAATAATGTATGGTAAATTTTCTTGCCAGTTGGCTTGTCCCCATGTTACGGTTCCACGTTATGATAATTTCGTAATTTACTCGTCCATCTTATGATCATTTTGTTCTCAAAATTGTAATAAAAAAAGAACCACATCGAATTTTCGAAAAAATGCTTCGAGGTAGACATCCCCATGATACAAACTAATTCTGTGCCAAATTTCATAAAAATCGCCCGAACGGTCTAGGCGCTATGCGCGTCACAAAGATCCTGACAGAGAGACAGAGATCCGGACCGAGAGACTTTCAGGTTTATTATTAGTAAAGATTTGCACTTTATTTCCTCATCACCATATTATATTAACTGTGATGACAATAACACTATTGAGATATGTGATTAGTTGCATCATGACATGGTCCAATCCGTTTTCATGGGAGTAATTTTTTTACACATAAATTTTTACTTGATTCCTGAAATTTAAACCTTGTATTTAAACTGTTGCACCTGATGATTAGAGAATGATAATACACTTGAAAATTTTTATAAATGACGAAATAATGAATGCAAATAGGTAAAAATTGACATACACGCTTGAATTGACATAGAGCTTGTTTGTAACGGCAAAAAAAAAAAAAATGTGTGTAGACATAAGAATTTAATGTTACCTTTTAGCATCCCTATTCATATAGAATTTGCATTCCGAAAGTAATGCAATTGAATTTCCCGGGTCGCTTTTATTGATCGGGGTGGCATTGAATTATTTGGGTTAGATGGGGAGGGGGGATCCTTAGGTTTGGCAGAAAACCGGTCTCAAAGTTATCCGAGTTAGTTAAATAGTAAGTAAGCTAGTTAAATCATACATGGAGTTGCATTTGATTGCTCATGAAAAATAAATATTTTGTTGGTTTTCACCTCTTTTCGGACCTACATTTTGAAAAAAAACAGTGACTAAATTTTAGCAATGAAATAATTGCACGATTTAAACTAGTACAAAATCATACCTAAATGGCCGCATTTGATATCCCGATAGCATGGATAAAGATCAGCCTCACTGAGTTTGTGGAAGGACTTGGGGTATTTGCGCTGATGGAGAAAACACTGTTCAAGTGCACCAAAGCAAGAAACAAGAGCCCTGTGAGGAGTGCCATTAGAACAAGTTACAAAATATAACAAGAATTGTTACAGATTATTTGCCGCAATTTATTTTAAAATATATTAAAAATAAAAAATATTTTGGAAAGAAGCTGAATAAATTATAATCCTAAACGATAATGGAAGCAAAAAATAACACAGAAATTTTGTCAACAAGAGTAAAAAAAACCTGCACGGAAAGCATTTTGAAAAAACAAAACCGTGTAACGCAAGCAAATTTTTCCTTCGTTTCACATAATATGCCTTTGAGACTTGTTGTTGTATCTTTACGATATGATCAATTTTCCGATGATATTTTAAAGTTTAGGGCAGTTAGAAACAAAGTATAACTTTTTTTTTTGAGCAATTACTATGGCTAATTGCTTTTACTTGACCTTCCTTGACGTTCCGGTTTCTTTTTCAACCCCACCGTCCTCTGCAGGAGCGACTCCTCCGGTCCGGAGCACTGTCCCTCGGAATCCGCTTCTCCTGGTCGGTGGCATCCATGTCCTACACACACGTTCGCTCATACACTTGCACACTCATACACACACGCGAGCGCCTTTACACACATTCACCCCAACATGCATTCATACAGGTCTACGGTCACACACAAGCTCACACATACATATACACAACTATACACACGTAACCTCCCAAGAGGAGGGGCAGGCTTGAGGGGAGCCGTTTCTAGAAACACTAACTCCAATGAGTAGGGTCCTGTCGCAGCTCGTAATTGCGAAAAACATAATTTATTATTACTATTATTATTATTATTTAGAATTGCTCCAAATAGGTAAAAAATAATCTTCCTTGTTTCAAACCTTTTTCTCAGTACGTTTTACACACGTCATTATGTTTAATTAACTTTTCTCCCCAATGTTTAATTTAAAATCTTATGGTAAGTGCATTCCTCTTTTTTTTTCCTCTGTTGTAAAGTAAAAGAAAAATAATGTTTGGACCCTTATTTTAACTAAATCAATATTTTTTTTCTTTTGCTCTACACCGCACTTTCTCTCAATTTTAAAACATTGCGACCTATTTTATTCATGGTGACCCACTTCATCTGAGTATGAAATATAGTCCAAACGCGATCAAATGAACCCTGCCAATCATTTGAGGAAACGAGTCCATTCCTTAAAATAGGTAGAGAAGGAAGATTGCACACGGGTCATAT
Source organism: Uloborus diversus (assembly GCF_026930045.1). NCBI lineage: Eukaryota > Metazoa > Arthropoda > Arachnida > Araneae > Uloboridae > Uloborus > Uloborus diversus. Next base: position 98,466,336 of record NC_072738.1, read on the forward strand.
TTTGGAGTTTAGCAACATTTTGGCGATATGGGAAGATACACGTATTTTAGTACATTTTCGTTATGTGATTATTTAAACCTGAAAAGATTTAGTTGCAGCGATAACTGCATTGAGTTGGCGAAAAAAGTTGAAATGACAAGCTTTGAATTCTTTCACGCAATCCTGCTCTCACTAATTTTCAATTTAATTTAACTATCGGAAGCGTTGCTATTGTTGACCAATGGCTGCTGAGAGAAGTAAGACCAAGACCCGCCCACTTATAAGGGATGTGACCCGTTTAATCAGACATCAGCCTTGTTTATAATATAGGTCGACTCTTCAGCTTAAGTTTAGTCATTTTGGATCGGATTTTTCATTGTTGAGGAGCTAGGGTTACCAGAGAAAATATTCAGGTTTTGCAAAATTGGCCGAAAATGATATTTTATTTAAGAAACAATTCACGTGCTGCTAATAATTATTCGCAGTGAAAAAACAACAAAGGCGATAACTTGACAGAAAAGAAAACCACTCAAACACGCGCTCCGATCCAAAATGCCTGATCGAAAGCTAAGCGTCAACTTGTCTGTAGGATCCTTAGCCTTGCTTATTGTTGACCACACAAAATTAAAATGTTTTACCTCTTTGGATTATTTCTTAAATTCCAAGGAAACGCATTCAAGCTCTAGAACCAATGACGCACTTGCATATTCCGTTCTTCAACTTTCCTCTCCATATCACCCCTTAACGAAAATGGACACTTTTGAAACAAGGCGGAGCCAAGGGCCAACTCTTCGCGGTCAGACTTTTTTTCAGATTTGACTACTTACCAAGGAACCACACGAATAGTCTTGTGAAAAAAGTGTGAATGGTAGCACACGAATTGAGACATTCTTTGACTCATAAATTATGTGCCCTCCTCCCCCTTCTTTCTGAGATATACGGTCTTAAATTCTGCCGAAATTGTTTTAAAATGATGCCAATCTTAAAAATACATTAGCCAAAACCACTGATCGGGAAACGCTCTGACATCATCAACAATTCAAATTATCATCTGATTTTAAATTGTAAAATTAGATTCTCAAAGATAAAGAAAGAGTGAAGGTTATCTCTCTTAGTAAAATATCGTTGTTTATCAAAGTTATTTGTTGAAAAATGAATGATTTTTTTTTATGTATTCAAAAAGAATAATAAGTTTGGTTTTCTTTTTTTAAGTATCGTCTGCTTTTTCTTGCCACTTTTATTAACTTTTTAAAAACACGATAGACTGGCAAAACCCGAGGTGGTTGGTTTGAGTCCCGCCTCTTGCCCTGGTTTCTCTCTGTGCTTTTAAATCTGTCCTGCACTATGTCTATGTATTGTGCTACCTGTCGAACGTGAGTTCATAAACGGGTTCTGTGTGACCAAGTACACGAACTCGAAATGTATGTTATCAATAAACCAAAGACTGGCAAAATATTTTTTCGTTGATGTACGTTCGTTCTAAAAGTACTTTCAGTCTGAAGTTTAAAATTGTTTCTGAAATTTTATAAATTTAATTCACTCACACATGCTTTTATCAACGTGGAAAAGTCGAGCCTGATGTTGGTGTGAATTAAAAATTTATTTTCATGCTTGCTGACCGTAAATACATTTCAAATTTATTTCTATTTCTGGCAAAGATTGGTAAATTACAGATATTTTATGAACACGTCAAATTTGTCGGCCAATCTCTTCGATAAGAAGGTAACTCGCCCCCGTCCTACCATGAGGGTTGTTTTCTAGTATTTAAAGCTTTGCAAAAAAATGAAAGCACTAGTTGAGTTCACCGTCTATATCTTGCAAGGCATCTTATTTTCATTTTTGGTCATCTGCAAAGCGTATGAAAGATGTTTTAAATTAATTCTTTTCTTGTGTGTGTTGAATTAAAGAACACTCAAAAAGCCTAAGAAGTTGAAATTAGGAACAACGTTTTTGCAACGAAATCAAGCGTAAGTTTTATCATTTCATCCGTGATAATGATACTTTTTGGAATGTTAGTGTATATTAAGCGTGTTTTACTTAACCACCCGGATGTAAGAAATTAAGAGAATTTTCAGATTCAGTCAATTATTTTCAAAACTACTGGACCGGTTTTAATGAAATTTGGTATGTACATACATTGAAAAAATACAAAACAAATAACCATTTAAAATTTAAAATACACAAGCATGATCATAAATAACACTCGTTAGAGTCGAATGGTATGAAACAGCAATTGCAAAATTTAAAAAAAAGGCGGGGGGGTTAGTAGGGAGTACGGTCCCCTTAACAGACATATAGGCCTCGCAGTGTGACTTCATACTTCAAAGAAAGCAGTTAATGGAATCTTTATGCAATTATTTATACTCGTTCAACAACGCAGGTTCTCAGACTATGGATGGTCACCGGAGGGGGTGTTGCGAGTTGGCATTGCCCTCCTGAGAGCGTTCCAGACATGAACTATAGGATTAGAGTCTAGAGATCTACTTGGCCAATTCATCGAGTGAATATCCTCACTTTCTACAAATTCGTCGACCAGAAGTGCTGAATGTGGTCTTGTGTTAACATCAATTAGAACTAACTCGCGGCTTACAGCGCCCCTCAAGAGGGGATCATAGGGCTCCAAGACCATATCGCTATATTTCGCAACAGTCACATAGCCTCTTTCAAAGACATGGAGGGGTGTACAGCCGTCCAACATGATGTCAGCCCAGACCGTCAAACCTCCTCATCCATAGTGGTCGATTTAACGGACATTGGAAGGCAAATAGCGAGTCCTGTTTCAGCTTAAACGACTATTCTTGTCCTACATTATTGTGTTTACATAGATAGAAGCAGGAACCTGCTACCTACCTTCCAATATTGGCGAAATCGACCATTATCGTGGTGATGGTTTGACGGTCTGGCCAGGCATCATGTTAGATGGCCGCGCACCGCTCTATGTCTTTGAGAGAGGCTCTGTGACAATTGCGAGGTATAGGGATGTGGTCTTGGAGCCCTATGCTCACTTCTTGAGGGGCGCTGTTAGCCCCAAGTTAATTTTAATGGATGTTAACACAAGACCGCAGACAGCTCTTCTGATCGACGAATTTCTGGAAGGGGGGGATATTCACTCGATGGATTGGTCAAGTAGATCTCTAGACTCCAACGCTATAGAACATGTCTTGGACGCTCTCGGGAGGGCAATACCAACTCGCAACACCCATATGGGGACCATCCGTACCCTGAGAACGGCGTTGTGGAACGAATGGAAATAATTGCTTAAGGATCCCATGAACTGCTTTATTTAAAGTATGGAGTCACACTGTGAGGCCTATACGTCGGTTAGAGGGGACCATACGCCCTACTAACCCTTTTTTTTTGTTCAAATTTGCAACCGCTCTTTCATGCCGTCCGACTCTAACGATTGTTATTTATGATGATGCATGTATATTTTAAATTTTGGGGGGTTAATTGTTTTGTAATGTTTCAATGTATGCACATACAAAATTTCATTAAAATCGGTCCGGTAGTTCCGGAGATAATTGACCAAATCTAAAAATTCTCTTATTTTTTTACATCAGTGTGGTTTAAAAGTTTATGCTTATTAATGAAATATTTTGTATGCATTTCATAATAATCTAGGAGTGTTATTATGAAGTATAAAAAGCACGTTTATCTGTCCTCATATAGCTAAAATAAAACTGATAATATTTAATGTTTTTTAAAATGCTGGAATAGCTTTTACAAATTACTGCTTCAATAAAACTGCAATCACTTAATCATTTCCAGTTTTGTGCACTACAATACTCGGACATATACGATATGCATGTACTGTAAAAAACATTCACTGATTATTTCTGTGAAACGTTTCGGGAATCACAGGCTTTTACCAAATTCCTGTGAAAACTTAGTATATTTTCCAAAATGTTTCCTAAATCACTTTAAATTGCACGAAGGTCATTTTCTCACTGTATTGAGAAGTATTTTCATCTAACATTTTAAAGAATATTTGAGTGTATTTCTTAAGTGTATCGGTTTCGGTTCGATTACGGTCCATCAAGATTGACTAGGTGTCCAATGGGAGCGAATGAGTCTCTCACTTAAAGCTTTCTAAGAATTTCAGGCAAATGAGATGCTTGGTGCTTACTTGCAGTTATGTTTTAGCCTCGACTATGACTAAGCCAAAAATGCTTTTAGAAAATGAATGGTAGTCCTTGAAAAATCAGGAAAGTGTCAATTTGTTACTTAAAGACTACCGTAAAATGGTACTACTTTGTGCCAAGGGGGCAACAATGGGCCACTATTGCCATGGTGATGATTTTGCTGTCTAGTGGTCTCTTTTTCAAACTTACGAGCTGCAAAAAAATTCACCAGGTAGTGTAAACATTTAGGTAGTTCAAGACGCTTTATCAGATATTGCCATTGTTTTTGTATGCCTTAGATAAATAAGTCGTTCTTAGTGCGTGATTCGACTCACTCGTGGAAGTGCCAAAATTCTCGTTTGGGCAGACCACTTATACTGTTTTCCAAAATCTGGTAAGTTCAGATTTGCTTTACTACTTTGTCAGTTGTGAATTAAGCAGCTTGTTGACTAAAAATGTTTCATAGTTTTCACAAGCTCTCCACATTTATCGAAGATGGGAATGTTGGGGTATAACAATGGGCCACCTATGCTTCACGCGTTTTAGTGGCTTGGAGCTTCATTGTATTCTTTCGTCATATTTTGTGTTACTTATTATAAATAATGGCAAGAAAAGACAGAAGAAAGCTTGGGGGTCACCCTATCGCCCGTATTCATAGGAGTTTTTTCAGAAGGTGCTGACTGAAATTCGGACCAAATATAAACTGATAAAATTTTTAAAAATTATTTATTTGATGAGATTTCAAATGTGAAATGCAATTTCATCGGTATTCAAAATTTTTGCTGATCTCGTTTAAAGTTTGTTGAAGTTCTAAGTATAAGTAACCTTTATTTGGTGAGATTTTTTTAGTTTTCAAATGTTTTTATGTCAAAATCTAGGCAGATAATAAATAACGTTACCTACATTTACTATGTTGTACTTTATTAATCACTCGAGACGACTAGTGATGATTAAACCTTTAAAAATTGAAAAAAAAAAAGGTAAATGATGGACTAAAAAATTTTTTTATACATTTTCCAGCAGAGGGCAACTTGTAGCCTCAGACAACAATGGGCCCGCTCGAGTTTTCAGCGTTTTTTCTAGGTTAAAATGAGGTGGCACATAGTTGTACCCCGTAGGGGTACAACTATGTGCCACCTCATTTTAGATTTTTTCCAGGGGTACAACTATGGGCCACGGGGAAAAAATCCTCTTCCTCTTCTTTCCAACTTAAATTTTTTTAACCATTTCATTTGAAAGACGAGATGCATAGCTACAGAATTTTGAATAAAAACATCAGAAAAAGGCCCATAGTTGGACCATTTTACCGTACTTTCGCGCTATATCTAAAGGTTTCAGAAACATGGCTGGCATCGCCACCTTGTCTACCTGGAATCCATTAAAAAGTTCAGGCCGACGTATGCGAATATTTTGGTTTTAAGACAGCGTTGGATCCAACCTCGTTTCTAGTATTCATAAATACGTTATAATATTTGCTGGTTGCTATATCGTTAAACAATCCTTATATATTATTTCTGTAGCCTGTTTTTGGTTTCTACGCCAGATTTTCCTCAATTCTTGATCGATTTCTTTGATTTACACTTTATTTTAAAGCTTATGGTGCTGGCTACTGACAAAAATAGACCACGGTCTAAAAATTGTTTTTTTCAGCCGAAAAACCAGTTTTAAAGAACCAGAATGAGGTTTTCGGTTAAACTTATAACTTTAACTTGCACTATGTCCAACAGAGCTGAATAGCTTGATTGGCAGCGCGTTCTCCTCGTAACCAGGAGAATGAGCGTTCGGGCCCACGTCCGGACAATCTGCAGCAAAAAACTAGAAAAATATCGCGCATTGCATGAACACTTAATGAAGTGAATCACAAATATGAGGGAATAGAATAAATGAGAAGGAAATGCTACTTGCTGTTATGAAAACTTGACGCGACTTTGTGCTAAATTGCTTCTGAATTGTGCGTTTTTTTTTTTTTTGAAAGCTTTGGCTCTGGTAAGAAAATTAAAGCACAATGTAAGCGGAAATATAAGTAACAGGTTTAAGATTTCAGACTATAACAGAATTGTTTTTTGTTCAGAAAAAAATAATAAATCGTATATTGAAATATATATTCTTCTAATGAGTTTTTGACTCTTTGTACAAATAAAAAATATACTACCTCAATTTAAAGGGCAAAATATATATTTTTTCTACTTTTTGCAAAAAAAAATAGCTTATCACATTTTTACTACATTCTAAAAGCAACGCTTAAAATAGAGCATAATTCAATTTATTTTGTATTTTAACCGTGCTGTTAAATGATGAACATGTGCTGCCATCTAAGTCATAACGGTTCAAGCTGCCTGCGGTAACGAATTGTAAAAATTTTCAACAATAAAAACATTTCTCTTCAATATCTTATCTTCTATATTGTTCCCTTCTCATTTTAAAACTTATCAGGCTGGCTAATGATGAAAAATAGTCTTACGGTCGAAAAATCAAGTTTTCGAAAACACCCCTTGCTGTTTGAAAACCTTGATGCAGCCTGTAGTTCTTATGCATTTTTTTTTTTTTTTTTGCAAAGTTCTAATGCAGTTTTCCAATTTTTTACGTCGCTTTCGGCAAAAAAAAAAAAAAAACCTGTGTGTGTGTGTGTGTTCATATTTTAATAAAGTTTAAAACCACCGGAATTAGTTGTTTGGTTAAATTGATAAGTTTTTTTCAGTAGAGCGTTCGGCTAAATTTATATTAGTATTACGCATTACATGTACTCATAACATACACACGTAAAAAAAATAAATGAAGTGGGAATGTTACTTGGTGTTTCGACTCCATTATGCAAGCTACAGTTATCATTAAGATAAGTTGACTGTTAATCGAAGGGTATTCTTCCTTTTTTTAAAGCTCTGACTACATTCAGATCACTCAGCATAATATAAGCATAAAAAAAGTATTAGATTTACCTAAAGGAAGTCATTTTTGTACAGAGAAACATTTTCATTGTATGCTGAAATGTAGATGTTTCTAATAGCAGTCTTCAACCTTTTGTACAAATGAAAAAATACTACGCCAAATTAAAACTACGAGTTTCAACCAGTAAATCTTTAATTATTTATTCGAATACGATATAAAACATTAAAATTATTATCAACTTCATTAGTAAGAAGTCATTTTCTACTCCTCTGCTTTCGGCTGAAAAAAAAAAAAAAAAAACACATTTTGTCTACGTTCGAAAAATTACACTTAAAACGGAATCAGTTCAACTGGTTTTGGTTTTGAATTTTAAGTGTTCGATTAAAAGAAAAAGAAGTACGGGCTTTTAAGCCGTACAGGTCAAATAAGCCTATTATGGGAAATTGTTGAATATTCAAAAATAAAAACACTTATTTTTTCAACCCAATTTATTACTTCTCTAGAATTTTTGTTTCAATCGCTACGTGAGATCTTCCTCATTCTTTAATCAAATTCCATGTTTTACGAATAATTTTAAATCGTATCATGCTGGCTAATGAAAAAAGATAGACGCATGATCTTATTATATTGTTTTCGGCGAAAAACTTTTTTACTGTGTTTTATTACGCATTCCTTCAATGAATAGCATTCGAAAAGGAAGGCACAGTTGCTAGGTTTGTTGGAGCATCGTACTGTTAATCAGAATGGCGCCAGTTCGAATCCTTGCCACTAAATATCTTTAATGTTTCTTCTTTTTCCGTCAGATGCTCACATGGGCTGGACTGTATTTGCCACAACCTGTTTTTTCACATGCAAAATTACAGATTTTTCACGTGTCACTCAGCCACACTTTTATTGATATTTATATTTGCATTGAAAATACATACAACCAAAAGGGGAGCGATGATCAAATTATCACAACGTTGTATTTAACGAGATTTTGTTACTTATGTCTTCAAATTACATGCCTTCTCTTGTGCGCTTACTTTTTTCCGTTTACTTTTTTCGGTTTTTCTTCATAATATTCAAAGATAAAAACACTTATTTTCAATCTAATTTATTACTTCTCTAGAATGTTTGTTTCAATTGATACGTGAGATCTTCGTCATTCTTTAATCAAATTCCATGCTTTACGAAAAATTTTAAATCGTATCATGCTGGGTAATGACAAAACATAGAAGCATGATCTTATTATTATTATTATTTTTTTGGCAAAAAGCTTTTTTGCTGTTTTTTACTACGCATTCCTTCAGTGAATAACTTTCGAAAAGGAAGGCGCCATTGCTAGGTTGCTAGGTTGTTGTGGTGTCGGGCTGTTAATCAGAATGGCGCCAATTTGAATCCGCGCCAATAAATATCTCTTTAATGTTTCTTTTTTTCCCGTCAGATGCTCACATGGGCAGGACTGTATTTACCACAACCTGTTTTTTCACATGCACAATTATTGCTTTTTCACGAGTCACTACTCAGCCACACTTTTAATGATATTTAAGTTTGCATTGAAAATATGTACGACCAACAGTTGAGCGATGATCAAATTATCACAACGTTGTATTTAACGAGGTTTTGTTACTGATGTCTTTAAATTACATGCCTTCTCTTCTGCGCTTACTTTTTTTCGGTTCTTCTTCATAATGTTCTTCTTTTGAAAATTTTAAAGAAAGAAATGCCTTATAAAGTGATTCGAAGCACAGTGCGGAGTTCCGCACGGGTCGACTAGTTGATTATAAGTTGAGAAAGACGTCACTTAAGGAAAATCTAGAACTTAGTTCACAAATTCAGCAAAAATGTGTCAGAAAATGTTTACTGCAATGAACCTCATTTTCACACCTTGTTTTTTAAAAATTGTATTAATTAAATCTTATTCCTTTACATAATAAAATATTGAAACATTAATCAGGCAACACTTCTAAAGCATGGACGTCACCTTTCTTCATTGAGGCTTTTGTACAAACACAAACTTTGTCCCCCAGGATTTTGGAACCAAACTGTCTGATCAGTCAGTTCCCTTTATATAGCGGCCTTGTATCTACTGTCCCAGAGCAAGGAGAAGGAATTGCTATCTATCAAACTTTTTTTGCATTTGGTGCTATTTACTTAATTTTATTGTGAAATGTATTTATTGTGCAGCTCTGGTTAGTTGAGCTTTGACCTTGACTATGTTTACCTGTTTTAGGGAAGTTTAGTGAAAAACAGACGCGTTATAGGCTCGGATTTTTATTGGAATATTTGGAAAACTACTAACAAAGTTTCTCAACTGAACTTTAAGCCAATTACCCCTCCCTATTTTCCAAAACTGAGGTTAAACATTGTCAGACTCGAAGCTCAACTTCTTATAGCCGCACAATTGTGCTTTATGGTTAAAATATTTGCGTTGTTTTGAACATTTAGCGTAACCATATTCTTTCGGCTATTATTTATTCTATGTGTTAATCTGAAAATTGTTTTATTTTTGGCGCAATTTCGTTGAGAGATTAATCTACCTGGACGCAACCTAATCGAATAAAAGACGATACAGTTAATAAATATTCTAATTTAATCTTTAAACTGATAGCTATAAATATTTTTCGCACCAATTCGGTGTCTGCTTTTATGCACCTTGAAACAACTTGGGAATCTTTTTTGCAAATAAATACTTGATTTTTCCATGTAATAGGTGAAAACTTGTAAAATCCCGCTTTGTTCCACGGAAATAATAAATAACGTTGAAGATTTTTTTTTTTTACCGTGTAGTACACTTTAAAATTCGCCGGTTATTATTTGAGTAAAATAACTTTTATTTAATAAGTATATAGTCGATTAGGATTGGTTTTAAATTTTAATACCTAATCGAACGTTTTTAATTTTTTGAAAGTTCTACTTTTTCCCCGATTGGCTTAAAATTTTGAGCAATCATTTAAAATATCAATGCTCACTTATAAAAAAAAATGTGCCATTATGTCTCACCTCTGGTCTCGTCTAGAGCCGCTGTTGGGTCGGAATTTTTTCTTACGCTGCTAGGGTTACCACAGCAAAGTTTCGGATTTCACCAAATTTGCTGAAAACAATATGTTATTTAATAAACACTTCACGTGCAGCTAATAATTTTACAGTAAACAATCACCAAACGCTATAACTCGCCAGAAAAGACAGCTACTCAAACACGCACTCCGATCCGAAATGGCTAATCCTAAGCTGATGCGTCGGCTAGTCCAGTCAATGAGTGCTCAAAACAGGGGTGTAGCGTGCATGGAATATGCGATAATTTTTGATTTCAGAATATTGTTAGGGGTAGTTAGTAAGTAAACATACTAAAAGTCCCTGACCCAGGGGGTGAGCTAAAGGTGGGAGGGAGGGGGTAAGAAAATTTTGGGCTTTTCGAGAAAATGTCAAAAACGGTGGAAAAAATGCGTTTAAAATAAAAATTCAAGTTAAATAAATTTACTATGAAACTGTTTCTACACATATGTGTCAAATTTCCAATACTTTTCCGGGTATACGTTACGAAAAATCGATGATTTTCGGAAAAATTCTCTCTTTTTGTCAAACATTTGCTCCTAGTGCTTACGAGAATCAGTATTCATTAAAATTGTCAATGACAAAGTTGTAGAGCTTTAAATTTCCTTCAATTTGATATGCTACTTTGTTATATTTTATTCAACCAATCAAAAGTTGCAGAATTTCAAACACGCACTTTCATGGCACAAAATGGAACACTTGCCATTCAGAAATTTCAAACCGACTCGAAAGGATCCCGCTCTTCCTCTTTCTTCAATGAATTTGACAATCCTGATGGACAATAAAGAAGTATTTGTGGATTGCTACAACTTAAATGATGTTTCAGGGTTGGGGGGGGGTCGTAAAATTGTGATAAGGGGGAGTGAAAGAGTAAGAAGTGTGACATGAAGAATTTTTTAATACGAATATGTTTATGAAAAGTACTTTGTGACAAATGAAGAGGGGGTCAAAATGTTGAGAAAAAGCGTAACATCATTTATGAACAGTCCCTGACCAAGAAATCGGACGAGGATTTGCAGAACTACGTTTATGCAGTATGAATTAGCTCCATACCCATTGCATTATTTAACGAAAGTGAACTTAGGAAGTGCAGAAAGCCAGCATTTCCACAGTAAGAAATTTCTTGGAAGTAATTAATAAGTAAATATACGGAAAGTCCCCGAGACTGGGAGGGGGGCAGGGAAGTTAAAGGTGGGAAGGGGGAGCCAAATTTTGAGGTTTTCGATTATATCTCGGAAACGGCAGGAAAAATGTATTCCGAATAAAAGTAAAAGTTAACTAAATTTATTGTGAAATTGTTTTCATACATACATATCACATTTTCAGTGTTATTTTGGGTACGCGTTCTCGAAAACCAATACTTTTCGGGAAAAAAAATATCTCGTTCTTTTTGTCTCAGAGTGTCTGTGCTAAGCAGGCGCTCGAGGGATCTTGTGCAACAATCATGTGACAAGGACCCTGATGGTTTTCTGTGTCGTGAAAATCCACCTGCTGAACACTTGAACTGCAGATCCAAACCTGATACCGAAGATATACGAAGCCTATGCCCAATCACAGCGACTCAGCTGACAAGCAATCAAAAACTATGAAGTTCTAGCATGTACTTAATTTCGTTATTCTTATTGAAACGAATATGTGACCCTATAGCAGGATAATGAAAATTTTAATAATAGAAATAAGGTAAGTGTAATTGACCGACAGCCCTTTTTTGTAATTATAGTTTTTATTACATTATTATTAAACATATTTTGAAAGTGACTATATGGAATATGGACTGACAGTAATTATAAAATGAAAATATCATCTTTAAGGTGTCATCTTGATTCTCTTCTAAGGCGGAAGGGTCATGTCACCAGCAGTGAAAAAGTTGTTCCTAAGAAATTGGTAATGCATTGATTCCATCGTCGTCTCATTCGTCCTGGATAAATATTTTGATTCCGCTGTTGCAACTGCCCATGAAATGCAAGATTGCGACAAATCTAACGATGATTTTCTACAAGTGACCTCCTGGTCACTTGTAGAAAAGAAATCTCTCAAAACCATCTTCAAGATTCCGATAGGAGCAACATTCGATTCCGAGAGCACGAGTTAGTCATTCCTCCTTTCCCAAACCCCCAATCCAGTATTTCACAATTAAGTTCCTAGCTATAAGTTAACTTGATGATACGGCAATGTTAGAGATCAATTTTGATGTTTGCATCTACTTTGATAAATGCTATGTAATGGAACTCATTGAGAGACTTTTCAGTGGTTAGAGCACCATGCCATGAGAAATAGATATGACCCCAGAAACCTCAATGGATTCAGGGGAAGAAGAACTGTTGATACATACCTTAGATACATGTTGTATGATTTTAGATTTCTGACAAAATGTTGTGGTCAGTTGAGGATTCAACTATCAAGAGGGCAACCAGGAGGACTTCCTCTCAAATGATAGCTACCGAAGAATTTTGCCATATGATGATAGCCGTCTACGCAATGTCAACATCACCTAAAGCTCGGAGCGTATTTGTCTCGTTTTTCATCAGCTTCACCATTAGCGGATTTGTCACCTGACTGTCATTATGAAAGTTGGACAGAAACCTTCTTGTTTGAACGTCATTTCAATTTTCTAACTGATGTTGATATCCATATGGTTTATAGAGTCGTCTCTTTTTGCTTAACAGTTTTGTAGACTATGTATCCTCAATAACAACAAATTCAAATTTAATTAAATCAATATCGTTATCAATTTCCTTAAACAGTATGTATAGTGCTAACTTTCTGCACGTTCTCAGTCCACCAATTCATACTGCTTATATATAATTTTATAAATCTTCGTCCGATTCCTTGGTAATGGGCTGTCCATATAAATAATGTCACACTTTTTTCAACATTTTTATCCCTCTAACCCCCCTCCCCCTTCCCTTTGTCACAAAGTTCGTTTTACAAGCTACTTTTCATAAACATATTCGTATTTAAAAATGCTTGATTTCACCCTTCTTACTCTTTCCTTCCCCCTTGTCACAAAGTCGCAATTTCACGACCCCCCCCCCCCCCACCACCACACACCTTAAACATCATTTAAGTTGTAGTAATCCACAAATACTTCTTTATTGTCCGTCAGGATTGTCGAATTCATTGAAGAAAGAGGAAGAGTGCGATCCTTTCGAGTCGGATTGAAATTTCTGAATGGCGAGTGTTCTATTTTGTGCCATGAAAGTGCGTGTTTGAAATTCTGCAACTTTTGATTGGTTGAATAAAATATAACAAAGTAGCATATCAAATTGAAGGAAATTTAAAGCTCTACAACTTTGTCATTGACAAGTTTCATAAATACTGATCCTGGGAGGCACTAGGAGCAAATGTTCGACAAAAAGAAAGAATTTTTTCGAAAATCATCGATTTTTCATAACATATACTCAGAAAATTATTGGAAATTTGACAAATATGTGCAGAAACAGTTTCATAGTAACTTTATTAACTTGAATTTTTATTTTAAACTCATTTTTTACTCCGTTTCCGACGTTTTCTCGAAAAACCCAAAATTTTCTTCCCCCCTCCCTCCCATCTTTAGCTCACCCCTCAGGGTTAGGGACTTTTAGTATGTTTATTTACTATGTACCCCTAACAACATTCTGAAGTCAAAAATTATCGCATATTCCATGCACGCTACAATGTGTTCATTGACTGGACTACTAGTATATATAGAGGCCTCAGTTAGACCGTTACCGTGTTGCGACGGCATCGGTTAGACTCGTCCGAGTCTAATAAAATTAATTACTTTGATCCACGAGATCTATTTGGACAAATTTCACAAAAATTTTAACTTTTTTCGATTAGTTTTATTTGTTATTGTGTCTTGAAAAACTTTCCACGAATTTTATAATCATACAGCAATGTGTTTTCCTGTCAAATTTTGTTTGATTGTTTCAATTTTCATATTCTACAAATTAATAGAATCTAAATTTGTATTTTACAGGAAAATGGTAGACCGGGGCATGTTTACGTATTGGGTACGTATACGCAGCGCCCTTTTCCAAAAACGAGTTATGACAGGAGAGCCATCAGTCATACCAGATTGATACTGCTCCAAAGCCAATATTCTCACAAGTTTTTGAGCATCAGTCGAGCTTCGGTTTAGCATGCGGATAGGAAAATCTGTTTTCTACCAAGCCAAGTAAATTTTGTGTTGAACATCTTGAAGCTCATTGTGAAGGAATAATATTTTGTTAAAAACAAATAAAAACTAGTGAACCCGTGCGGAACTCCGCACTGTGCTTCGAATTGTTTCATGTGGCATTTCGCTCTTTAAAAATTTCGAAGAAAAAAAGGACATCAGCAACAAAACCTCGTTAAGTCTAACGTTGTGATAATGTGATCATCGCTTACCATTTGGTTGTACGTATTTTCAATGCAAACATAAGTATCATTAAAAATAAGACTGAGTGACTCGTGAAAAAGCAGTACTTGTGCATGTGAAAAAACGGGTTGTGGCAAATACAGTCCTGCCTAAGTGAGCATGTTAACAGCACCTGTCGTGCTGTTAGTCCAACCAGTCGAGCAGTTGTGCCTTTGTTTTCGAACGCTATTCATTGAAGCAATGTGTAATAACAACAGCAAAGAGAGCTTTTTGCCAAAAAAAAAACATGCATCTTTGTTTTTTCACTAGCCAGCATTATACGCTTTAAAATTATTCGTAAAACATGGAATTTGATTACGGAATGAGGAAGATCTCGCCTAGCAATTGAAACACACGTTTTAGAAAAATAATAAATTAGATTGAAAATATGTTTTTTTTTTTTTTTTTTTTTTGAAAATTAATACAATTTCGCATATCAGGCTGATTTAACCGTTATTGCTTGAATGCCAGAACATGTCTTTCTTTTAATCGAATATTTAAAATTCAAAACAAAAACCAGTTGAACTGAGGCCATTTTTTCAAGTATAATTTTTTGAACGTAGATAAAATGCATCCCCCCTTGAAAGCAGAGGAGTAGAAAATAATTTCTTACTATAGAAGTTGATAATAATTTAAAATTTTTGCGTCGTATTCGAATAAATAATTAAAGGTTTACTGAGTGAAACTCGTAATTTCAATTTAGCGTAGTATTTTTTCATTTATACAAATGGTCGAACACTGCTATGAGAAAAATATACATTTCAGCTTACAATGGTTTTTCTGCACTAAAAGGATTCTCTTGAGAACTGAATTTTTAAATCTAGTGCCTTTTTTATACTTATATTATGTTTAGTTATCTGAGTTAGCATTTTAAAAATTTCAAAGAAAGAACATTATGAAGAAGAACCTTAAAAAGTAAACGGAAAAAAAATAAACGCACAAGAGAAGGCATGTAATTTGAAGACATCAGTAACAAAACCTCGTTAAATACAACGTTGTGATACTTTGATCATCGCTCATCTTTTGGTTGTATGTATTTTCAATGCAAAGATAAATATCATTAAAAGTGTGACTGAGTGACCTGTGAAAAAGCAGTAATTTTGCATGTGAAAAAACAGGTTCTGGCAAATAGTCCTGCCCTTTTGAGCATCTGACGGAAAAAAAAGAAACATTAAAGAGATATTTATTGGCACGGATTCGAACTGGGGCCATTCTGATTAACAGCACGACACTCCAACAAACCTAGCAATTGAGCCTTCCTTTTCGAATGCTATTTATTGAAGTAATGCGTAATAAAAAACAGCAAAAAAGCGTTTTGTCGAAAAAAAATAAGATCATGCGTCTATGTTTTGTCATTAGCCAGCATGATACGATTTAAAATTATTCGCAAAGCATGGAATTTAATTAAAGAATGAGGAAGATCTCACGAAGCAATTGAAACAAACATTCTAGAAAAGTAATAAATTCGATTAAAAATAAGTGTTTTTATTTTTGAATATTAAAAAATTTCCCTTAGCAGGCTAATTTAGTCGTTACGGCTTAAATGCCGGCACATGTTTTTCTTTTATTTGAACACTTAAAATTCAAAACGAAAACCAGTTGAACTGAGTCCGTTTTTTAAGTGTAATTTTTGAAACGTAGACAAAATGTATTTTTTTTTCAGTCGAAAGCAGAGGAGTAGAGAATGATTTCTTACTAATGAAGTTGATAATAATTTTAGTGTTTTATACCGTATTCGAATAAATAATTTTAAGGTTTACTGGGGGAAACTCGTAGTTTCAATTTGGCGTAGTATTTTTTTCATTTGTAGAAAAAGTCGAACACTGCTATTAGAAAATCATGCTTAAATTATGCTTAGTGGTCTGGACTGGGTCAAAGATTTAAAAAAAGGAAGAACACCCTTCGATTAACAGTCAACTTTTCTGAATGATAACTGTAGCCTGCATAAAGGAGTCGAAACACCAAGTAGCATTCCCACTGAATTTATTTTATTGCGTGTGTTATCTGTTGTATGTTATGAGTACATGTAATGCGTAATATTAATGTAAATTTGCAAATATGTCGGACAGCCCGAGCTTGCCCGAAGTTCAGATAGTTTATAGCCGAAAGTTCTACCGAAAAAAACTTATCAATTTAACCGAACATTTAAGTCCAGTGCTTTTAAGCTTTATGAAAAAAAAAAAAAACGCACACACACACACACACACACAGAGGTTAACTTTAAATTTTTTGCTTGCCGAAAGAACGCAAAAAATTGGAAATTTTTATTAGAACTTTGCTTAAAATAAAGAAAAATGCATAAGAACTACAGATGGATTTGCAACTGCAAGGGGCATTTCCGAAAATTTGATTTTCAGACCGTAAGTCTATTTTTTGTCATTAGCCGGCCTGATAAGTTTTAAAATGAGGGGGGGGGGATTTCTCCAAGAGATGAGAATGATCTCGCATACTGACAGAAAAATAATTCACAGAAATAATATATAAGATAAGATATTGAGGAGAAATATTTTTATTTTTGAAAAATTTTACAATTTGTTATCTTAGGCTACTTGAACCGTTATGGCTTAGATGGCAGCACGTGTTCATCATTTAACAGCACGGTTAAAATACAAAATAATTTGAACTAAGTTCTTTTTTAAGCGTAGCTTTTCGAAGGTAGTAAAAATGTGATAGGCTATTGGTTTTTTTTTGCGAAAAGAAGAAAAAATATATATATTACCCTTCGAATTGAGGTACTAATTTCTTTAATTGTACAAAGATTCAAAAACTCATTAGAAGAATCTATATTTCAATATACGATTTATTATTTTTTTCTGAACAAAAAACAATTTCATTGTAGTCTGAAATCTTATAACGGATACTTATATTTTCGCTTACATCATGGTTTAATTTTCTTACCGGAACCAAAGCTTTAAAAACAAACAAAAAAAAAAAAAAAAAAAAGCTTTGCAATTTAGCTCCATATTGCATCAAGTATCCATAACAGCAAGGAGCGTTTCCATCTTGCTGTCCTACTCCCTCATAGTTGTTTCTCCTTTTTATTAAGTGTTCATGTAATACGCGATATTTCTCTAATTTTTTGATGCAGATTGTCCGGACATGGACCCGAACACTCATGCTCTTGGTTTTCACTCGAACGCTCTGCCGATCAAGCTATTCATCTCTGTCGGTCATTGTGAAAGTTAAAGTTATAAATTTAACCGAAAACCTCATTCTTGTTCGTTAAAACAGGTTTTTTTGACAGAAAAAAAAAACAGTTTTTAGAGCGTGGGTCTATTTTTCGTCAGTAGCCTGCACGATTAGCTTTAAAATAAGTTGTAAATCAAAGAAATCAATCAAGAATTGAGGAAGATCTCGCGTAGAAACCAAAAAACGGCTATAGACATAGTATATAAGGATATAAAAATAGGAGAATTTTATCCTTCTGTTGACAATTTATTTGTATGGACAGAAAAATTATTATTTTTTTGAGCAATCACGATTGCTTATTGTCCTTACTTGACCATCCTTGGCTTCTGGTTCCTTTTTCAGCTAGGACCAGGGACACCAGCACCACCGCCCACCGGCCTCTGTAGGCGCGGCTCCGAGCACTGTCTCCTGGAATTCGTTTCTCCCGGTCGATGGCGTACATGTCCTACACACACGCTCGCTCATACACACACCCATACACACTGATACACACACGCACACACGCTGATGCACACAAGCCTTTACACACTTACACATACGCCTACGTGCATACACACAGGTCTACGCACACACACAAGTCAACACATGCACGCACACGCGCCTATACATACACACAGGTCTAGGTACACACACAAGCCAACACAGGCACGTACGCGCACTTACACATACACACACGCCTGCACACACACACACACACAAACAATTATACACACGTAACCGCCCAGGAGGAGGGGTAGGCTTGGGGGGGGGACAGGAGCTGTTTCTAGAAAGAATAGCTCCCAGTGAGTAGGGCCCTGTTGCAACTCGTGATTGCAAAAAACATAATTAGAGTTCAAAATGTCAGGTTTTTTTTTTTTTTTTTTTTTTTTTTTTTTTTTTTTTTCAGGTTAAAAATTAACCCAAAATTTCCGACGAGGCACGTTTACGCATTTTCATCGGGGCACATTTACGCACGTTCTTACTGTGTCTATTACTACTCTGTCTTACTTCTAAATAAGCCTCGGACGCTTTTTTCCGCTCTGTACCATTTAAATAAATTTTTAGTATTTTCACGTTATTTAGTTTTGAAAATCACCGATCATTTCAAATTCATTAAAGATTCGTATCTTAAAACATACAATCATATAGTGTTGTTTTCATGATTGTTCAGTTTCATATTTTTATATTATTCAGTATTTAATACATTTTCTTTATTTTAAAGATGACATTAAGTTCAAAACACTAACAGAACCACGTTAGATGTCAAAATATTGAAAAGGCCTATCGGTAACCCGGAAGTATTTTCTGCAGTAGGCCTTCCACATCATCACATGTGAACAACCCTAACTGAGACCATTTGAAAAAGTAAGATCAAAGCAAAAGAACTAGGAAAGGAATAAAAATAAGGATGCTTAAAATCCTAACTGATAGTCCGATTAAAGAAGCCTTCCGACAAGAGCAGTTAGAAGTTACAAAGAAAAAAAATAAAACAAAATGGGCAGAACAAAACAAAAAGGAAAAATTACTTTAAAACTTACAAGTTTCTATTGAAGCAAGAATAGAAAACATCAAAGAAAAAGAATGAAACAAAAACCTGCGACAGGGAAAAAGTTAATACACTCTGTAAAAAGAAAATTAATGAACGATTCTGTTTACGAAGATGAAAATTGTGCTTGCATATATTGTTTGAAAGCACACAACCAATCGAAAAAAGGTCAAAACAGGGTTCCATGTCTTAGATGTCAAAACGCAGTCCCGTGACAAGTATGCTAATAGAAATACTTTATTTTTATTAGTAAAATCTAACAGTGATGAAGAAGATGACTAAATAGTTTCTGTTTTAAATTAGCAATAAGTCCTATGATTTTAGGACTATAAAGTAATTAATTATTTTCTTATTTTTAAAGTGTTTTAAGAGAAATAAAATATTTAAATGTGGTCAAATAGGTATCTATTTCACTTACTCCTTGGTATCAATTTTAATATGCGTAAACGTGCCCCACTCGACACATAAACTTGCCCCGTGTTCGGGGCAAGTTTACACAACCAACTTGAACTCAAAAAAAAAAAAAATATAGTTAAAAACACAAGCTGAGTAACAACAGACTGTACGAGTTTTGACTTCATTAAATGCTTTATAAAACCACAATGTCTAAAATTTCCTAAGGTCAAACGAAAAAATTAGAAAACTCATTGAAAAAAATCCTCGTAAATGTGACTTGATCTGCCTTACTTCAAGTTTTTATTAGATGTTTTATTAAGCACCCTTGAAACAGCTATCTGTAGTTAATTTATGTCTTTTTATTAAAGAAATCCCGAAGCTTTAATTTTAATATGGTTTCGGCATTTCATCGCATTTATTTCTTTTGTTATTAATTGATAGCTACTATTTTTAACTTGTGGGGTAAATTATTTGCAGTTTATCTGCAGACTTTCTGAAGAACATTTTAAAAATAAATCTGTAGAATATTTGATCATGTTTGAAACACGCTTTCTTCAGAAAATTTTCCGATAAAAAATGCCGAAACTTTTAACATATTTGGAGCATGCTTTCAGCAAAAAAAAAATTTTTTTTTTTTTTTTGTTATTGTTGTTTTTTTCTCTGCAGATTTTCTGCAGAAAACATGTTCCAAATATGCTCAAATTTTCTGCAGATTTTTAGAAAGATTTTCTAAAAATTTGTTTTAGCTGGAATGTCGCTGTATCACGTGAAGACAAGAAATGTTGACCAATTTTCATGAAGTTTGGAGATTATACTTCAAAGTTTATATTTTCTTTTGAATAATTAAATAAAAACGGACTTCTTTTCTCATCAAATGAAGGAACACATTGCACTACAACCTTATTTTACAGTAAAAATAGAGAAACATTTCCGCACATTAAAAAATTTGACATCGATAAGTCGCTTTTATCACGCGTGTCATATTGTGATTTCATTATTGGAAAAAATTTTATTCATCTCTGATCGAAGATACTTGCACAGATACAGTAAAAAATAATCGTGCTCTTTTTCTCGCATCATTCAAAACGATTTCAAGAACAAGTAGTAGAGCAGGAGTTTTTTTTTTTTTTTTTTTTGTGGAGGGACTAGAGAATAACAGAGCCCTGAAGTCTTTGTTTTCAAAGATTATAATCTTAACCTTATAGTTTTTCAAATGCTGTGCAGATTTGTTTTTTTTTTTTTTTTTTTTTTTTTGATGACATTTGCATCAGTTGAAATAAAAAGTGTTTTGATTTTAGGTTTGTTTTAAAATTTCTTTCTCTATATTCTTTAAAGTAACACAAAATGCAATGGCTTTGAAATAAAAATTATATTTCCTTCAGGGTTATCGTCGTCGAAATTTGTTTAACTGAAAACTGCAATCGATAAAAATAAAACCCTTTTACGTCGGTTGACCGACATTGAAGAAACTTTTCCTGAAAAATATAAGCAAGTAAGACGACATTGCCTTTCAATGCTCCATGAGGCAGCCCAAGAGTAAAAAAGCAAGTGATTAGGCGGCATTTTCCAGATTTATCTTGATTTGTTTATTAACCTTTTACACTGGAGCATAAAAATACAATGCAGTTGTCTTTATGGTGGCTGAGCAGTTTTCGGAATTTGAAATGTGCTAAAATCATTTTCAAGCTTTCACTTTCTGATTGCTGACTACCATTTTTTAATTTTCTTCTGAGTATCTACAGCTGCGCCACAGAGTTGGTTATGAAAAATTTCTTCTACAACTTCAGACCCACAATCCTAAATAAATAAATGAAAAAAATGTTCTGTTAAAATTAAATGTTTTTATACAAATTTTCAAGAAATAACAGGGCAGTTATTAAAAACAAAACAAAAAAAAAAAAAAAAAAAAAAACAACAACTCTTAAAAGATAATAAAGATCAAAACTTTAAATTGAGCAAAAAACTCAATTTTAAGAGCATTTATGAGTGTTTTTAAGAACACTTAAAAAACGTAGCATTATTTATTTATTTATTTTTTAAAAGCATTGCATACTACAGAAAAAATCCAATTACAGTGGCAACAATATAAAACAAAGCAATTAAAAGAAACTATACATTTAAAATATTAAAACATAAAGACTTAAAATTGTAAAATAACAAGTTCAAAATATCTAAATCATGACAACGAATGTTAAAAAGTTTAGAAAATTTATAAAGACAAAAATTATCAACATAGTTCCGTCTGGTAAAAATATTTTTAAAAGAAGAATGACTCCTAAGAGTCCTACTTGGGACAGCAAGTTGTATCGAATTGACGATATCTGAGCAGTCAATTAAATTGTGTAGAACCTTGTAGAAAAAAAGATATGTATCAATTTATGTATCAAATATTCGAGAATAGCTACTTGCTGAAACTTCTTAAAATGAACTCTTCGATAATGAAAATATAACACGTCACTCAATCATTTTCCAGTCAAATGCATAGATAGGACAGCTGCTGACATGTCCAAGTGATTTGTGGACATTTAACCTTTTAAACGATACGTGGAAAATAATAATAATAAACCATTAATTGCTGTTTAAATAAAACAGCATATCATTCTTTGGTAAGGGAAGCAGTTTTTACTTAAGATAAATAAATATTTTTGTGCTGAAAAGTAATTTGAGAAATAACAACTTCAAAAAGCACAAATTCCAGATTACTGCAGACACGTGTTTCGGCGTAACAGGGAACGACTTTTTAGTGCAAAAAGTATGAGCTTTTGAGTAAAAAGACATCCGAGAAAAACTTTTCTCGGATATATTTTCCTCCATAAGATCATTCCTTTTTGCATTGAAAAAGGCGTTCCCTATAACGCCGAAACACGTGTCTGCAGCAATCTGTATTTTGTACTTTTTGAAGTTGTTATTTCTTCCTTTACAGTTTTTTCTTGCTTCTAACACTCAATCCATTCAGTAATGCCATTCATTATTCACCATAGATAAATTATTTTCTCTTTTAAGATAGTCAATGAGCAAAATATCTCACATGTCCCCATATTTTTGTCGAATCACTGTAAAAAAATTCCGAAACGTTACTGAGTATTTCCGTGTGACGTTTTGGGATTTCAATGGTTTTTAACCCATTTCCTGGAAATATTAAGTATTATTGTCAAAAAGTTTCCTGGAATGCTGTAAGTTGCACGAATGCAGACTTTTCACTGTTATAAAAACTATTTTAAGCTCCCAGTATAAAGAATAACTAAGAGTAATTATAACATATATCGGCTTCAGTTTGACTACGGATGGTCCAAACTGAGTATGTTTCCAAAGGGAGCAGTTAGTCTTTGGACTACGTAGCTTTGCGAAAATTGCCAGCAAGTGAGTTGCTTGATACTTGCTTTGCTTTGGCCATGGCTGCAATACTGCTTTTGGAACTGCCTTGATCATTCAGGAAGGTGCCATGCTTACCGCCCACCCAAGATTACTCTGAAGTTACAGAAACACGACTGTCTTTAAACGGGAAGGTTTCTGAATTTTTCAGGGTAATTTCAAGAAGGTTACTGAGTTTTAGCGGAAAACATTCCTGGTTTTGGCGAGATATGTTACTAGCTGAAACTGGGCACATCAGCTGCCTTCCAGGAACGTTACTGAATCGTTTTTACAGTGTACTGCTGTTCGCTCTGAAAATGCGCTTTATATTTTCCCGAAAGAAAGAAAAACACACTATTTTTTTAATAGAACGTATTTATTTTGATGTGCTTATACTTTTTTTTTAAAGTATTAAAGAGTTTTTAAATTATATTAGCTGCACTGTTTAAAACATGCTACTACTTAATTTGCTAAATTATTTATTTTTACGTATTCATTTTACCTGATGAGACAGGTATATTATGATCTTTAAAACCAACTGTAAGATGTTAAAAAAGTATGCTTGACATAATTTAACTTTAGCTAATTAAGAGAATATGGACTAGATGCTAGAAAATTGAGGCTGATAAACGGGAAGGTAGGCTCGTTTAGTTCCGGATGTAACTTCCCGCTATTTCTTTAATGATTAAAAAAATATATGCTAACCTATTTACTTCACAAACTTTAAATGTGATTAATTCGAAATATGTATTCTGATGTGAACAACACACTACTTCCTTTTACATCTATTAAACAATACATGTTTTTTGAATAACTAAAAAATAACAAGGCAATGCTTTAAATATTTTCTACCCCTGATTTATCGCGAACCGATGCAAAAAATTTATTTACATAGATTTATTTCCCCAATATCGACGCCTTTAACTTGTTTCAATATAGTAACTCGCTAGATATCGCCAATAATATAAATTCGAAAAATAAATTTTTTTTTCGCCTTATTTGTCACCGACTTGAATATTTGTCGCCATTTTGGTGACGAAATTTAACTCGACCAAAAATTTGGCGACATATCGCCAAGTGTTTGCCAAATTACAACATCACTTGAACTTACATTGAAATCAACACTGATTTTCCCAAAAGAGGTTTAAAAAACTCCTTTTTGAGCAGCCGGAATCTACCAAAAGAGGAGATGCACGACTAAACCCCACTAAGAGTCTACATACCAAATTTCAACCTTCTACGGTATACCGTTTTTGAGATATGCGAGATACGTACATGGATAGACACATTCGCAAATTCAGACGCCACGAGAAAACTTGTGATATTTAACTCGGGGATCGTCAAAATGGATACTTCGGGAGTTCGTAAGTTCTTAGGTATGTCTTTACGTACGGCCGGATCAAAAATCGGGAATGAGTAAAGTGGAAATTTTGGCCTAAATTTAAGGGACTTTTTTTGCGATAACAATGCTTCCTTTACTATGTAAAAGGAAGTAGAAAAATGTGATCGAACAATAGAGAATTATATTGATTGGTAAATTATTTTTTCTTCCTGAAAAGCAATACAATATTCAATAAATGGAAGGAAAAAAATCAATTACAGGGACGTAACAAAGAAAAGTTACAATAATTTTTTTTTTATCAATCCTGCAGTGTATTGATTTCACACATGTTCCGGAACATTTTTTTAAACGATGTTAACAGAACAGAGTGTTATGTGTTAGAAATATATTTAATACAGTAGAGCACCAAAACTCCCTTTACAACATAAGTTTACATGCTTTTTTTTCTTAGGGTAGCCATCTTGATAACATGCATATGGTCACCATTTGCGCAACATAAAATTGTTATTCCGTTCACTTTATTAGAGTTAAAGTGAATTTAAAGAGACTGCGGTTAAAACGAAAGAAAGAAGAAGACTTATTTTTAGGGTTTGGTGCGGTAAAGTTGTTATAAAATACAGGTTTTTTTAACTTTGGTATATAATAAATACAAGAACTTCTTTTAAAACTTCATTTTTTTTTTTTTGTTGTTATTTTACATTGCATTAATGAAAGAGTACGCTGCACTGAATTTTCGGAAGAAAAATTTGATTTAAATAGCTTAATGACATTTGCTTTTTCGTGTAAATGACTTGGAATGGGGTAATTTGCACATAATTAAAAAAATTGATCTAAAAATATCATAAATAACTGTAATTTTTTTAGTGCCTATACCTTTGTTCTTTTCATGAAATTACCTCTATTTAAATAAATTTTTGATGTTCCACTATGGTCAAAAGTTCGTGTACCAAATTTTTTATCATATTTTACTACTGGATTTCATCAATGTGATCAGGAAAGGTGACAATTTGCAATGATTTGTTTCTTTAGGAATATATTAAATATAGATTCCGAATAATGTCTAAACTACCTAATTTGCACAATAAAAAAAAATTACACTTAAGTAGAGTTCCGAAAAAATATTTCTTATTTCAAAATCAAAAGAAAAAACAATGATCAATTTTTATCTGTTTATTTAATGTATGCGAAATACTTTTAGGTTTAAGTTTCCACTTTTTGCTGATATTTAAGAGATGATTTTTTGGAGGGGAGAATGGGGTGGCATAAAACTTTCTACTAGAATAAATTAAAAGCTATCGTCGCAAAAAAAATTTCTACGATTTTTTTTTCAAATATTATAGGATTGCAATCTTGCTTTAGTTCAATCGTTATGCTATATCAAATATAAACTCAGTTGTATTTTGTCAATTTTCCTCAAAAACAGTAAATGGCTATTGAACTTAAAATTTTACTGATAGCTGCCATATAAGTGAAGATTAAATGATTTTAGATGAAAGGACCGAAGGGTATACGTTTGACTTTACTTATAACCACTTTGCCCTATGTTATTTAAGTTGTTCTAAAATATAGAATATAAAATAAATCCAGTTCAACTGTTTATGCAGGACGTGTTTTAGAAACATCTGGAAAGCTACCAGCACAATCAATCGGTTAAAGATTTTACCAAACAAAATTTTACAAAGAAGTTAAAAGAGGTGCTCATATTTTTTAATGTTTCATGCACACACAAAACAAATTTTTTCTCGTAAAAAAAAATACTGCCAGTTTTTGAATCCAGAATATAGATCTTAATTGATAAAATCTAGAATTAAAAAAATTACTCTCATTCTCTTATTTATTTCGAACATATAGCTCCTAATTTGATTTATGACCACCGGACAGATACAAGGGAAGTGCGATTGGTCCGAACGCCCCCCCCCCCTCCCTTGAGGTACCATATCGGCAATTTTACAACACTGAAGTTCCAAAAGTTTTTTAGACAATTTTTCATAAATTTAAGGGAACTATCACCGGAAATGTACCGGAGTTGAAGTCTTGAGAATTCAATTACTAACCATCTTAGGTGACGTAAGGAAAAAGGATGAGGTTCGGGACTCCCTATCCAAAAATGTTTGAAATTGGGATTTCAAAATCGGAATTTTACCATCTCTAATGCTAGAGAGAGAAGAGGTTCGGGTACCCTTTAAGACTCAATTTTAAACCGCCAGCTAATTTTTCGAAACTGTAGTTTCAGAAATGCGAATTTAAAGTATCTTTGATGATGGTAGGAGGAAACATCCTACTGTAGTTTTTCCAAAATGGAAGTTGAATGCAATTTTGCCCCTCTGTTGAAGAATTCCTAGATTCGTCCTTGTATCCCAGGAAATAAGAGCTACTTTTCAAAAGTCAAATCACTGCGCATGCGTGGCAAACGATAAAGGTGATCTCCTAAAATTTAGCCATTTGCACTGTAGATACACGTTTTACAATGCATTGCTCCCGCATTTGTGATATTTGTTTTTTTTTAAATCAAAAAAGTTGGATTTTTTACATTTAAATTGGATTTTTTAAAATTTAAATCCGATTTTTTTTTTTCAAAATCTTCAAACATTTATAGATATTAATTACTTTACATTTTAAAACATAATGTATTTCATTCCCTAGATAAAAAAAAACTAATTTTTAGCTATTTTCATTTCATGGTAGTAGTTTTTTTCTTAATAATAGGTAAAAGTATATCCGAGAGTTCTAATACAAATGCATGATTTAAATCTGTTTTAACTTCACTTAAATAATTCTTCGATTTAATACCGTATAAAATTTTCAACTTACCAGTTTAATAAATATAATTACTTACTTCACTAGTAATCACTTCATTACTTAAATGATGATACTTTTCATGTTAACTAATTAGCTTTATTGCAAATATCAAAGATATCAACATTAACCCCCAGCTGCTGGTCCCCCCCCCCCTCCCCAAGCTACAACCACCAATCCGTCAACTGAGCCATTCCATTTCAGATCAGACAGGAACTGTCTCATTACCCTTCACAGATTTTTTTTTTTTTTAGTCACATTAGTTAGATCTAAGAGGTATATGAATTATCCCAAAAGGATTTTGCAAGATTTTGTTTTTCTTCAGTTACAGCCTACTGAAACTCTGCACAAAATCGGCCATTAAAAAAAAAAAAAAAGTAAAACACTCGGTTTGAATTGGGTACTATTTCAAAAGCATTTAATCTATTTGAACAATTTTTTCTCTAAAAATAAAAAAGGACCCATTTTTTATCTAAACATTGTTTTTGAACATTTAGTTGTGTTTATTGGTAAAGAAAAAAAAATATTTTTGTGGTGAAAAAACTGATATTTTTACAGATTTTGCGGTTCCCCCCCCCCAATAAAGAAAAAAGCATGTGACAGTCTAAAGTCATTATATGAGTTTCATAACATATTTTATTGGAAATAAATTTGAAAATTTTAAAAAATTAAAAAATAACGATTTTTGAAGTGAGATTACTAAAAATCCCATTTAATCAAAAAATTGACTCATTTAAACCCTTTTTAATGCTTAACAAGTGCATATACACCAAATCCCGTGTTTTTTCTCAGAAAATGTTTGATGAATTTTTTAAAAAAAACTTATCGCCCATGGCGTGCATATGAAATCGTCTAATAATTCCATTACCTAAAAGTCTTATACAGGGTAAGTTTGATCGAATCTGCCTTACGAAAGGGTGTGACAGAAGAGCCCAAGCGGAGCATAGAACCGCCCATTATCATGTCCAATCCTTAACCGTAACCGAGTTGTAGTAGATATAAAAAAACGAGCAAAAAAATCAAAATTCTGAGAAAACGATCAATTTTGAAATTCCTGTAGAACCTACACACAAAATAAGTAGGTATTTGGAAAGAGCAGACGAAATCCTACAAAACGACACTTATTCCATAAAGGTAGTCGCATTTTACAGCTTTGAAAGGTGGGACACACTCAGAATTGAAATGGTGCCAAAGTTTTCAATTGACAATTTGAAAAACAACCTTTTGAGCTACAATCGGTCAAATGTATGTACCAAAAATGAACAATTCACTAACTTTCAGATGACGCAACAACAAACCATATTGGGCTTCAAATCAAGCAGAAATGCAATCTTTTGTTTGAAACAGTGTAAAAATCTGCATTCGTTGAAGAAGGAAAACCAGAGAAGACCGCACTTTTTTGTTTTAAATTTTGTTTTTCACGTAAGCGTGTTGCTTTCTTTGTTTAAGAAAATGATAATTTT
This sequence comes from Uloborus diversus, assembly GCF_026930045.1. Lineage (NCBI taxonomy): Eukaryota > Metazoa > Arthropoda > Arachnida > Araneae > Uloboridae > Uloborus > Uloborus diversus. The sequence goes on from NC_072738.1 coordinate 98,494,801, forward strand.
ATATCAGAATGATATTTTAAACATTTTATTAAATGAAAAAACAAAAGTAATAACTTTAAGTAGAAATAAAAGAACCAATACTTTAACGTACTTCTCACAAAGGAAAAATCAATAATGAAAAAAGTTACACTAACATCAATGAGTACAATTAAATTGTACTTCAAGATTTGCGATAAATGCTGAAATTGGTCGCCGCCACACCTGATTAGCTTTTGATTGCCCTTGCTTTTTTGCGAAGGGATACAACCGTTGCTCTAAGTGAAATTTCATTTTATAGTTTCACTACCGTTTTATCAAGCCGGCTGTTCAATTCCTGCACACTGGCTACTTCTGCTTTGTAAACTTCTTGTTTTAAGAATTTCCAAACAAAGAAATCCAAATGAGTCAGGTCTGGTGGTCCAGGCGGCAAAGGAATGAAGACCGTAAAACCTACCCATCGGGGATACTTTTCAATCAGAATGTCCAAAATGGCATTTGAGGAATATGTAGGGGCTCCATGGTGTTGGAAAATGATTTTCGCTCCCTCCGAACCAGGAAAGGGGCCAGGATCAAGGTTCTGCCGATGTTGAGGAGTATGTGCCGCACCGAGTAGTGGAAAACCCAGGCGTGAGTTCACGCACAACTGCTATGGAAGGTGGACTTTCTCAAAGTAAAATTATGAAAACATTGCACAAAAGCAAGTATAACCCTTACCATTTCACACTAGTACAAGAATTGCGCAATTCAGATTTAAAAAAGCGGGTAACATTTTGTAAATGACTACTAGCCCGAGACATTAAAGAACACCATTTTCTCAGAAACATACTGTGAACTGATGAGTCGCTATTCAATAGAGGGGACATCATAAATTTACATAACTTCGACCAATATGCTGAACATAATCATTTCTTAACCCGAAGTTCATGGTTTCGAACTTGATTCAGCTTATACATTTGGTTTGGCGTAATCGGAGATCATTTGATTGGTCCGTATGTATTTCGAAGTATCCTAACAGGAAACACATATTCAGAGTTCATTCAACTCCATTTGCCTAGCTTACTTGATGTTTTTCCTGTTTCAGAGAGAGCGAAAATCATTTTCCACCTTAATGGAGCTCCTACACATTCTTCAAATGCTATTCCGGATTTTCTGACTGAACAGTATCCCCAATGGTTTGGTTGTATGGTCCTCATTCCTTGACCACCTAGACCACCAGACCTGACTGCAGTGGACTTCTTTGTTTGGGGATTCTTAAAACAAGAAGTTCACAAAAGCAGAAGTAGCCAGTTTGGAGGAGTTGAACAATTGGCTTGATGGAACAGTACTGAAACTAAGAAATGAAATTTCAGGTAGAGCAACGATTGTTTCCGTTCGCGAAAAGGTAAGGGAGGTAGCGACAAATTTCAGCATCTATCGTAAATTTTGAAGGTTGTTTAAATGTACTCATTGATGTTAGTATAACTTTTTTATTATTGATTTTTCCTTTGTGAAAAGTACAGGAAAGTAATGCTTCTTTTATTTCTACTTATTGTTATCTCTTGTGTTTTTTCACTTAATAAAATGTTTAAAATTATATTCTGATATAAAAATATAATTTTCTTAAACAAAGAAAGCAACATGCATACGTGTAAAAGACATTTTTAAACAGAAAATTGCGATTCTTTGCTGGTTTTCTTTTTTCAACGAATGCAGATTTTTACACTAATTCAAACGACACTGTAAAAATATTCCGAAACGTTACTGGGTATTTTCGTGTTACGTTTCGGGATTTTAATGTTTTTTTACTCACTTCCTTAAAAAATCAAGTATCATTTTCAAAAAGTTTCCTGAATTGCTACAAGTTGTACGAATGCAAACTTTTCACTGTTGTGAAAAATATTGTTAGCTCCCAGTTTAAAGATTAACTGAGAGTATTTATAAAGTGTATCGGCTTCAATACAATCACGGCCCGTCCATTCTAGTTAAGCTCCCAGACGGAGCGAATAAGTATGGACTACGTTGCTTAGCAATAATTGCAGGCGGGTTAAATTCTCGTAACTTGCCAGCAGTTCTGGCTTAGCGTTGGCCATGTTTGCAATAATACTCTTGGAACTTTCTTGATATATAGTCCAGTTGTTTAAGCTTAAATTAGGTAAGAATCCCGGAATTCGAGATACCCAGCTGTAAGTTTGTGAATTTTTGTGTATTGACACGCTAAAAGTTGTTTCAAAACCTACATATGGTAAAATGTACGCAACTATTTAATTTCAAGGTCAAAGGTCACAAAAATCTTTTTTTTGCGCTTTTTTTTTTTTTTTTTTTTTGTAAATATCTCATTTTCTATGGTTCTTTTGCTATTTGTATTTATTATCAATATTGTAGAATACAAAATTCTTTTGTTTAAAAATTTTTTTTATACGGTAAACCGTTTTCAAGATAGAGGGCGGAGAGCACGCGGTCAAAGGAACACTTCAGGTCAACCGGTGCCTCCGGTCGAAACCGCTCCATATATAGTTGATGAACTATCGATAAATCAATGATTATAAATATTTGTCAATTTTTATCAACTATTATATTATATGTTATCATTTTTTTCCTAACCTATCCACTTTTTATTCAGTATTAATTTACTTAACAACACTTACCTGCCCAAGTAATTGCAGAATTGTTAATGAAAATCTACGAATTATATTTGAATTTTAACCTATTTAATATTACTAACTTCTTACATGATGAAAAAAAAAGCAACAAATAAATTATGAATTAATCTTTTTATTAACAAATATCATTCAATACATTTATTTTTATTAAAAGTAAAAAAATGGCATAAAGGGTACAAAAACTGCAATTTATAATTTTAATCATCTTTTTCCTCTTCATTGTCGTCTTCTGGCTGCTGGTAAATTTCAAACTGGTCTTCATTATCGTCTTCAACGACATTTGTCTAATATGATTAAAATTATAAATTGTAGTTTTTGTATTCTTTAATTCCATTTTTTTTACTTTTAATAAAAATAAATATATTGAATGATATTTTTTAATAAAAATATTAATTCATAATTTATTTGTTTCTTTTTTCAACATGTAAAAGTTATTAATATTAATTAGGTTAAAATTCAAATATAATTCCTATATTTTCATTAACAGTTCTGCAATTAAATGGGCAGGTAAGTGTTGTTAAGTAAATTAATGCTGAAAAAAAAGTGGATTGGTTAGGAAAAAAATGATAAAATATAATAGTTAATAAAAAGTGACAAATATTTATAATCATTGATTTATCGATAGTTCATCAACTATATATGTCGCGTTTTCGACCGGAGGCACCGGTTGACCTGAAATGATCCTGTGACCGCGCGCTCTCCGCCCTCTATCTCGAAAACGGTTCACCATATAAAAAAAATTTTTAAACAAAATATGTAGAGAATTTTTTATTCTACAATATCTATATATATATATAAATGACTGTTTGTCTGTATGTCATCCATGAACTCAAAAACTACCCGGCAGATTTGGCTGAAACTTTCACCGTTTGTTATTTTTGGTACTGGGAATGTTTATAGACCAGTTCGAAAAAAATCCGATCGATAGTTTCTTTTTTATTCCAATTTAAGTCACAATCCATTGGATAAATATGAATAAAATTATCGGCTGCAGAAATTAATTCGTGTGAAGAAGTTAGCATTGATAAGAAGTTAGCTGTTGCCATTGAACAAATAAATTCTTTCTTTATTGTTTTATGGCTTTTCATGCAACGGGGGGATTTAAAACTTTTTCTATTTGATATTTTTAGCAATTGATTGATCTTGCAAACTGCGTGAGTACAAAATTTGGGTATAGTCACGGCTTCACTTGATACCTGGACCGATTATTATGAAAATTGCTATATATATATGTATTTTTCCACGGAAAAGGTGCATAATATGCTCATTGAAGCCACTCGCCACCAAGTGGCACTGCAGAGTAGCAACTTCTGCCCCGTTCAACCGATTGTCAAGAAAATCAGTATAATGATGTATTTTTTGTTAGCGTAGCAACGCGCGTCTGGTACAGCTAGTTGATAATAAATACAAACAGCCAAAAAAAAAAAAAAACAAAAACATAGAAAATGAGATATTTACAAAAAAAAGCGCAAAAAACCGATTTTTGTGACTTTTGACCTTGAAATTTAATAGTTGCGTACACCCTACCATATGTAGGTTTTGAAACAACTTTTAGGGTGTCAATATACAAGTATTTACAAACTTACACCTGGGTATCTCGAATTCCGAGGTGAACTTACTATAATGACTGGACTACTACTCCTTTGCTCATTACCACCTCTTCCGGTAAGCTGTTCCAAGGTTCCACTACCCACCTATAATAATAATTTTTCCTAATATCCATGTTAGCCTGAGATTTAAATAGCCTAAAACAATGACCCCTTGTCCTGTTTTCAGTGCTAAACTTCACCCCCGTAACATCTTTCATTCTAATAAGTTTAAGCAACTGAATCATGTCCCCTCGGTCTCTTCTTTGCTCAAGACCATTTTTATCCTTCTAAGACTGGAATCATAGTCTAAATGAGAAAGTCCATTTATTAGCCTCGTAGCCCGCCTTTGAACCCTTTCCAATACATTAATATCTTTCTTAAGATGGACTAATGACTGGACTAATATCAGGAAGATGCCAAGCTATAATATTAAAACTTCCTAAGTCTGCTCTAACTTTCCGTAGACACGACTGGCTTTAAACAGGAAGATTTCTTATTTTTTCAGGGGGCTTCAATTATAATATATTCAGGAAGGTTCCTGAATTTTAGCGGAAAACGTTCCTGGATTTTGCAAGATATGTTACTGGCAGAAATTGGGCACATCAGCTACCCATTATATTCCAGGAACATTTCTGAATCTTTTTACAGTTAAAAGCCTAAATTTTTGCTGAACTTGAAGTTCGATATGATTGTTATTAAATTATCCAAAAACTAGAGAAATTGGTGAGTTTTTGATAGATTTGCCCGATTGTAGCTCATACGGTTATTTTTGAAAATAGCGATTGAAAACTTTGGCACCATTTCAATTCTGGGTGTGTCCAATGTTTCAAAGCTAGTGGCGCGCTATAAAATTTGACTCTCTGGATGAGAAAAGTGTCATTTGGTAGGATTTAGTCTGCTCTTTACAAATATGTACTTATTTTGTGTGTAGGTCCTACAGGAATCTCAAAAATTGATCGTTTTCTCAGAGTTTTTTTTTTGCTCATTTTTCTTAATATACCATAACTCGGTTTCGGTTAAGAATTGGACACGATAATGGGTGGTTCTATGCTCCGCTTGGGCTTTTCTATCTCCCCTTTCGTATGGAAGATTCCATCAAATTCACCCTTTATATTAATACTTAATAGCTACAATAATAGTGTACTTTATCGGTAACAGCTGAAAGCTCTCCTTTTTACTGTTTCTTTTAATTTTTTTTGTCTCCAAAGTTATGCATTAACCGCTACTTAGTTGCCGCAATGAATCGAATTCTTTTTCTCTCAATTACGACGTGTTATTCAATTGGTTACATGACACAGGGGAAACCACCGAAGCTGAAAGGAAATATCAGCATTTAGGATAAGTCCTCTAAATGTTCAAAATTCTTAAAATACTTATACGTGCTTTGTAATGTTTAGATAAGATGTGACTTGTTTTGTGGTTTCCTTAAACATAAGATTTCTGTCATCATGTACTTTTTTGTGGTAAAATATTATGTTGAACAATTACTTTTAGATATTATCTATGTTGTTACAAGAAAAACTACAAACTTTTATTCTGCTCTGAACTGTAATTTTGAATAAAAGCAAAAGAAAAGAGTCTGTTACATTGCGCGGCCGAACAGTCCGTACATGCTTAGCAACGACATTGTTTTAAAACGACAAAATTCATCAAGAAAACACATTAAAATGGAATATTAGAAAGTTACCGTCACTCATGCGGCAAAATATACGCTAATATTAAACTTACTACAAGACCGGTCCAATGTTGACATGTTTTGTTAGAACCACCATTGCAGTTTATCTGTAAAAGAAAAAAAAAAAGTTTTTTAAATTTCCTTTGTAAAACACTGAGAGTTGGATGTGAACACCGAAACGCAATGGTACAGCGTTGGGGAAAGAAAGGAACACTCGTTCTTATTCGAAGACTATTAACACTAGAAACTCCTGTAAGATGTGTTTTTTTTTCCGAAAAAATATTATTTACATTAATTCGTTACTTAATTGTTGTAAAGTGGAGATCTTTTAAAAAAAAAGAAACATAAACTTTAAAATTTCCTACCCTTCGTTCTCTATCTTTATTAATAATAAAGCTGAAAGTATGTGTCTCTGGATGTCGGGGTATCTGAATGACTGTAATCCGCATAGCGCCTAGACCCTTCGACCGATTTTCATGAAGTTTGGCACAAAATTAGTTCTAAGGATAGGGCTGAGCACCTCGAAGCGATTTTTAGGAAATTCCATTTGGTTCTTTTTCTATTTCAATTTTAAGAGCATTTTACCGAGCAAATTATCATAACGTGGGCGAGGAAGTTACTAAATTATCTTTACATGGGACCTAACATAGCAAATGAACATAGCAAATTGGCGAGAAATTCATTATGCGTTAATTTGAAATATAAAGGCGAACCAAATGACCTTTTAATTTTAACAAGCGAAGCCGTGCAGGTACCGCTAGTATCACATACATGTTACGAGCATCATCATCATTCAACTTTGTATACCAATTTTTGTTGAATTTGCTTCAATAGTTGACATAAAACCATCTCGTAATGTTAAAAAGATTTTTTATACTTTTGTGTGATAAACTCTCGATTCACTGCTGAATAGGGTGGCTCGTTAACCGCTGATAAGCGAATTCATGGATAATCCACCAAACAGGCAAAAAATGATAATATTGTGTACAATAGCTGGAAAAAATCAATAATACTGGTAAGGATTAAAATACAGGTGTCCCTTCTATAACGCGGTTAATTCGTTCCGTGTAGTACCAAAACCGTGGCATACGAGACAATTTTTAAAATAACATTTTTACTCATTTTTAATACTAATTATGTATGTGAATGAGAAAAATCATGTTACATATATATATATATATATATATATATATATATATATATATATATATATATATATATATATATATATATATATATATATATATATATATATATCGATGTATCGTGTTATATTGAAACCAAAATTCATAAAATCAAAGTAAAAACTTATTAGAATTGTCAACTATTAACAGAATGTATTAAACAAAAATGAAATTCCATCTTTTATAAATATAACATTCGAGTTACATCAAAACCAAGAAGTATTGAATTCAAGTTTCGTACCGTGTAACATCGAAACCGTGTTATAATAATCGCAAATTGGGTACCGTGTAATATCGAAACCGTGTTGTGGAAGTACCGTGTTATACGAGAGACTCCTGTGTAGCTAAAACGATAACAGTGTATGTAAAACATATATGTATTATACAGGGTGTCCCAAAATAGACTGACTGATTTCCAAAATTTTTAGCAGGAAAACGGTTCATGATAAAAAAAAATGAAAAAAAAAAAAAAAAAAACAATTCTTGCAGAAAAATTCATGCGGTGGTCCGTAAAGTTTCATCCCCAGAGTTTCTAATTTTAATTCAAAAATGTTTCAATAGATGGCGCTGCAGATTGTAAGCTTGAAAGTCAAAAAAAAAAAAACAAGTTGAAATTCACTGATTTTTCTTCCATTGCGAAATGTGGTTGCAACCGGTGACAGGGATTTTGAAAAATATTGCTCTTTAGTTTTGTTTGTATTAACTAGGGGGCTCTTCTCGCTGCTCGTTAACGTTCACCAACCCCACACAATCTTATTTGATTCGCAAAGATTTAAATCGTCAATTAGAAAGAAAGACATTGAAAACCCACTTTGAGTTCCCTTTGAATCAAAAAGCACCCCTTCCCCGGATTTCAAAATAACGCGTCCCAACTTGCAGAGTCGTGGGGGCTAAGGGGCTCCTGAGCATTGCAAAACTGCAGTTTTGTACGTTTGAAAAGTTGTTTTCATATTAGTGTTATTCAGTAATATATTTTATTCTGTAGCTAGTGGCTTAAATTGAGTTGACCCTAAGATTTTCCGTTAAAATTGAAACCCTTCAAGTTTGTGAATAAGAAAGAAGAAACATGAGAATCGAAAAGACGTAACTGGGCAACATCAAAAATAACATGACTAACTTTAATGGAAATGAGATTATTCAAGCTTGATTTTTAACTGCTTGTAACTTTTTTTCCTTTGGAGATAGAAGCTTAGTTTTCCGACGATAGGTCGAGTTAGATCTGGAGTAAAAAAAGCCGCTCTTTCCAATGGTGTCAAAAGAAATGTGTGAGACAATTCCTTCGCTTTTTACTGATAGAATTAATGAAGGAAGTAGTGCTTACATTTTAGCTAAACCTAAAAAAGTTCGAGATAAAAATGTAAATAACTCCTGCCGTATTTAAGTTAGAGCAGTGTTTTTCAACCTGTGGGTCGCGACCCCCCAGGGGGTCGCGAAGCCTTTGTAGGGGGGTCGCGAGAACTCAGTAAAAAATCAATAAATTTTAAAAAGGTAGATATACTAAGAAAAAAGTCGCGAGAACTCAGTAAAAAATCAATAAATTTTAAAAAGGTAGATATATTAAGAAAAAAGTTTACAAAATGATACTCGTTATGTTATTTATACACATTACACATTAACATACTACACATATCACTCATTACCAAAAAATAAAATCTTCGAGTACTCGTTCATTTTAATGTGAAGGTTGCGCTTGATTTTGTTCAATCAATTTCTCCCATCGTGGATCCGTTTTTGCAACATTAAGTATTAAATCGTTTTCCAAATTTAAGCGATTCCTTAGTTTACTTTTTATTTGGGCCATTGATGAAAATGTCAACTCGCACAAGTACGAGGTAGCAAATGGAATCAAACACTTCAAAGCCTCGTTTGTTAATTCTGGGTATTCTGTTTTTCTTTTTAACCAAAAGGTATCCAAATTTTCAGACTTGAATTCCAATTGTAACATCCCATCGGCAGATAATTCTAGCAGATTCTCTTTGAGCTTAGTTGCTAAATTCGCCTCATTTATAGCTGCATTTAAAAACGGATTTAAGATCCATCTTTGCCCAGTGCTATCCGATATCTCTTGCACTGAGAAGTAATGACATAATTCCTTCTTCAAATTATCTAACACCATTTTCATACCAGATATATATGAATTGATGTTTATCTCGCTTCCGACTTCTTCAATGAAAGACTGTGTCGACGAAAATGAATCAAAGTTGTTTTGATTTATAGATGATGACCAGAATTCAATTTTTTTGATAAAGGCATGGAGTTTGTCTTTTGCTGTAATGACATTTTCATCCCGCCCTTGAAGACTTTTATTCAAGTTATTTAAATGCTCAAATAAGTCCGAAAGAAAAGCCAGTTTCAAAAGGAATTCCGGGTCAGAAATGAATTCAGAGTAATGTGACTTGGCTTGCTGTAAATATACTAATAGTTCAGCGCGAAGTTCCATAACTCTGGTCAGTACTTTGCCTTTCGATAACCACCTAACCTCTGTATGGTAAAGCAAATTTCGGTGGAGAGCCCCCATATCATCACAAATGAGTCGAAACAATCGAGTCTGCAACGCTTTTCCTTTAATAGAATTTACAATACTAATAATAATATGTAGAACTTGACTGTATTCTTGTGGCAAGGTTTTGGCTGCAAGAGCTTGGCGATGGAGAAAGCAGTGCATCCAACAAGCGTTTGGCATCTGTTCTTTCAGTCTAGCAATAAATCCACTCTTCGCACCAGTCATGGCTTTTGCTCCGTCACTACAAATAGCAATGCATTTTTGTGCCCAATCGATATTCATATCTTGCGTAGCTTCAATGAATATGTCATGCAAGCATTGACCTGTAGTATTTGTGGGAAGTGTCTTGCAAAATAGTATTTCTTCAATTAATTTTTCATTGGATTCAAAACGCACAAAAGCTACAAACTGCGCACAACCCGCAATATCCGTTGATTCATCAAATTGCAAGGACACAAAAGAACTTTTCTTTATTTTTTCTATGACTTGATCACGAACATCAGTCGCCATATTGCTTATCCGGCGTTGAATAGTATTGTCAGAGAGAGGTATACTTTTGAGCTTTTCGATCTCTTGCTTGCCAAACATAATCTCTGCTATATCTAAAGCCGCTGGTAAAATCAAATTTTCGGCGATAGTGTGAGGTTTTCCTGCTTTAGCCACACGAAAAGCTACTCGATAACTAGCAAGCAACGCTTTCTCATTTAGGTTGGACATTTGTCCTATAGCAGTTTTTTGATGTTCAAGAGCTTTTAATTTTCGCTCAAAAAATTCCACGGGTTTATTTTTTTCATTAGGATGTTTTGTGTTTAGGTGGCGTACCAACTTCGATGGCTTCATGCTTTCTCTTGACAAAATTTCAAAGCAAATTACGCACTGCGGTTTATTGTCAATCACAGTAAACCCAAATTTCAAATAATTCTCGTCATAAAGACGTTTTTTCTTTATTCCACTACTCCCGCTAGACGTTGATAGTTCTGATGATCTTTTCAGAAATTTATCCATTTTCAATGAAAACAAACAACACAAATAAATACGTAAAACAAGTGTTTGATATCTTACACACAGTCCGTATAACACCGTAGTTTCACTTCCGAATCGTTTTCACGTATCGCGGTCTTGCTTCCGATTTCACTTGCTTTGCGCTCATGCACTCAACTGCCGTAGCCGACCGCCCCTTTTATAGGCCTGCGCATTCTAGCGAGAATCATCTCGAAGCGTAACGAAACGTCTCGAAACCTGTGGACCTTTCGCGCGGGGGACTACCAGTGCCATCTGTCGGTAGCACTCGGAACCTGTACTGTTTTACGTACTTAATTATATATTTATATTCGAATCCTAATAACGCAAACGCCTAAAACTTTTGTATGGATTAAATATTTTTAACATACATAAAATAAAAAAGGTCGGGGGGGGGGGGGGTCGCGAAATATTTTTTGATACTAGGGGGGTCGTGTCATGAAAAAGGTTGAAAAACACTGAGTTAGAGCATTGAAACAAATTTTGTAGAAAGCTAAAAATTTTACTTTTTCTAATGATACATAATATTAATGTGTGCAAGTCATTTTTCACCCCTTTAATAGGCAATAATAGGCAATTTACGCGAAAGTTTAGTTTAAAAAATTAATTACAAAAAAAAAAAAAACTAATTCGAATTAAAAAAAATAATAAACCCCCAGGTGCACACCCACGGGGCTCGAAGTAATTTTATACAAAATTTCAAGGCTGTAAGTGCAGTGGGGTCTACTGGACGCAGGCCCGCCACAGACTTCCTTCCAGAATTTCTTTGCAACCTTACTTTTATTTACTACTAGCTGCATTGCTTGGCTTTGCAAGGTCTATCTCGAAAACAAAAGTTCTCTCATATGACGCATGTTTAATAATCAGGCTTCAATTAGAGAAAATAAGATATTCTGAATTTTCCGACAAAATAATCTTTCTTAAAGAAAGAAAACGACAAATCAAAAATTCCCGAATAAATTAAACGCAACACTTAAAATCCAAAAGCAAAAAGAAAGAAGATAAATAGCCAAATTATAATTAAAAGGGAAAATTTGTATCTCAAAAAAGAAAACAAAATTTTATTTAGTCACAATCGAGAAAAAAAAAGTGTCAATATTCTGAATTGTTTTCACGTAATTTAAAATGAGATAGCGCAAACGATATATTTTCGATATAAAATTTCCATTCCATTAGGCTTAATGATGCTTTTTATTTTTTACAAGGTGATTTTACTGCCTTTTTATTTTGCAATTCGAAGGAAATGAATGAACCTCATGGGTATTTTCGCAGGCTTTCGAATGGCGCTATCATCGAAATGGTTGGTTAATTAAATCGAGTAGAAAGAGCTATTTAATGCCATTTTCGGGTCTTAAAATTAAAATTCGAACGGTTTGATACTTTTTTGGCGTTTGAAAACCTTTCTACGTTCCTTCTCGGGTGTCCAAGTACCTTCCTGTTTTGCTCCAGATTTGGTTCAGATCCGACGAAAACTGTGCATTTGTATAGGGAACATACATACACACACATATATATATATACAGTGGCTCCCAAAAGTGTTCGTACACCAACGACATTCAATGAAATAGTCCCCAATCCATTGATTAGAAGTAATTTTTCAAAACAGATATTTAATTATAAGATCTATGATTAATTTTTAACAAAACTACATGAAAAATTTTAATGAAATATGAAAACTTATTTTTTTAATTAAAAAACCAAAAAGTGCCAGCAATTTTATCTCACCAAAATCTTCGTACACTTTAAAACATGTCTATATATTATTGAATAATCTAACCTTTTACTAAGTTATTGTTTAGCAGAATATCATGCAATATCAACAAAAGCTTTTACACGTCTGGGAATAGGTTTCTTTGTTTTTTCCTCTTTTTGTTTTTGTAGAATTACTAAGTAAGTATTCAACCACACTTCGAGTCTTACGCTGTAAAAAAATTTCGAAATGTTACTAAGTATTTTCGTTTAACGTTTCTTGATTTCAATGGTTTTTATCCAGATCCTGGACAAATCAAGTATCATGGTCAAAAAGTTTCCTGAATTGCTACAAGTTGCACGAATGCAGACTTCTCACTATATAGTGAAAAATATTTTTAGCTCCCAGTTTACAGATTAACTGAGCGTATTTAGAAAATGTATCGGCTTCAGTTCGGTTACGTCCCGTCCAGACTGATTAAGTTCCCGAAGGGAGCGAATAGGTCCACAGACAAGCTTTGCAAGAATTGAAAATGAATAAAATTAGTGATATTTACTTGCAATTCTGTCTTATGTTTGACCGTGGTTGCAATATTGCTATTAGAGGTTAGAAAGGAGCCAAGCTATTATATCTACTAAAATTTTCCTTTAACTCCCTGAGACACAACTGTCTTTAATCGGGAATATTTCTGAGTTTTTTAGGAGGCTTCCAAGATAATTTCAGGAAGGTTACTGAATTTTTAGCGCAAAACGTTCCAGGTTTTTGCAAGATATGTTAATGGCAGAAATTGGGCACATCATCTGCTCATTATTTTCCAGGAACCTTCCTGAACCGATTTTACAGTGTACTGTTTTTAGCTCGCTTTTCGTCTCAAAGCCGTATTTTCGTAATATAGCCTCCAAATGTCTCTAAATATGTTACATTAGGTTCAAATCTGGAGATTGAGGGGATATTTTCTAAAATTGAGGACAATTTTTGAGGCACTAGACGCAAACGTTGAAACCTATGTGTTATCGTTTTCTCAATAAAAAACAAAGTTGTTTTCTATAACGAAATATTTTAAAATTGTTGCTTAAAATATTTTAACAAACAGCAAGATTCATTATTTCATCAAAATATTTCCAACTACCAAGTCCTGATGCTGATATGCACCCTCACACAAGAACACCTTCACCGTCCTGATTAACTGATCCAACTAAGTTCTTAGGATTAAGTTCCTCGTGTTTTCTTCTATTTACAATTACACAAAAATTTAACTAAAAATGTTGAACTTATTTTCATCTTTAAGTAAGACGTTATTCCAAAACTTTTTGATCTTGCTTATCATTGGTTTTGGGATCAAAAGCGTAAGCTAGGGTAAGGTGGGGCAATTGTGATTTGGGGCAAATGTGACCAGGGTTTATTACTCCTGTGATATTATTATTTACTGTATGAAATTACCTCAGTCTTTTACTTTAAAATGTCTTATATAACACTCAAAAGTATTTTAGATGCATTTACAGTATACATTTAATGGATGGAGTTTTGATATTACATTACTTTTGAACATGGATTTCAGGTTTATTGATAATCTACACAGGTTTTCACTAAATTTTTAATTTTTGTTCTAAAAATATAATTTTTGTACTGCGCTATTTAAAATGAAGTTTTACATTATAAATTTATAATAATATAAATTTTATAACACTTATAACAGCTATTTTAAGTGAAATCATTTATGCCCCTTTAAAAATGGGACGGGGGCAATAGTGATGACAAGTGTGGGGCAAAAGTGATTCCAATATGGCTACCAGTTGGTGTTGATTTGAAGCATGTTTTTAAACATCACTTTGATCTTTGGTTTGTAAGATTCAAATGTATTGCTGTTATTATAAAGGATTATCTTTTATTTATTAAATTTATAAGACTTAGCCAAAGTGAAACAAGATGCTCATTTAAAGATATATTACTTCAAACTGTTACCCAACAGCCTTTATTAACAGCTGCTAAACGTCTTCGAATAGATTTGTCAACAACATTAACAAGTAAATCTTATTTACAACAACGAATAGCGGAAGAGGAAAAAAAAGAAAACATTACAGAAAGAAAAACTGGAGAAAAAGAAAGCAAAAGAATCGGAAAGGCTAGAGAAAAATAAAGCGAAAGAAAATGAAAGATTACAAAAGAAAAGAGAGAGAGAGAGGCTGTAAGATAAATTAAAAAGAAAGAATCTTAACTTAAAGCTCTAAATGTATGTAAACAGAAAAAAAAGCTTAAAGTGTATCAAGTAGATTCTGATTGTGACGTAGTAGACGGAGATTTGGAAGAAGAACTTAAGATAGTTGAAAACAAGGACAGTGATGGTGATATATCTGTGAGTGACTTTATTATTGATGAACTAGTAGAGCAAGAGCTGATCCCCCAAAACGCGATTTATCTCTTTTATGGCGGGTGACCGGTTAAAATAATTAAAAAATTTAATTAAAAAACTTTGGCCCTAATCCCCCCCCCACCACTAATTTTTGGTCAAATGGCTGCGTGGGTGGATGAAAGGTCAAAAAAAAAAAAAGAACAATATTAAAGTGATGAGTTAAATGACTAAAAATTATAAAATAGCATTAAATTAATAAGAACAAACACGTAGCGAATTCCCCCCCCCCCAGCTATGATGGGGCAAACATGGTGCCCCCAGAGATAAAGTATCGATTATGAAACTAAAAAACAAATTGATCACTTTCGTGGGGGGGGGGAATTTTACAGGGTATTAGTTTCATTATTTTGATTGACAAAAAAAATCCCCCCCCCCAGTGACTATGGGTCAATTTGTCAAAAAAAAATATTTTTGTTCCTCTTTATTTGGTCCAAGTCGAGTACTATTCGAACTTACGCATGACCGTTTAAGTTGCAAAAAAAAACAAAGTTTGAATGTTTATTCGTTAAAAAAAAGAAAAAAAAAACTCGCAGCACCCCCCCTCCCCCGGTTGCTACGCGGCGCGCTGTTTTACAACGTGGTGCCCCCCAGAGATGAATTATCGATTGATTAAATAAAAAATAAATGATCACTTTCGTGGAGGGAATTTTACAGAGCATACATTTAATTGCAAAAGGAAAAAAAATCTCCCCCCCCCCAGTAACTACGGATTACTTTATCGAAAAAAAATTTTTTGCTCCTTTTTATTTGGTCCGAGTCGAGTACTATTCGAACTTTAGCATGACCGCTTAAATTGCAAAAAAAAAAAAGTTTGAATGTTTATTCGTTAAAAAAAATTTGTAGCAAATCCCACCCCCATCTATATGGGGGTTGCTACGCGGTGCGTGGTTTTACAACGTGGTGCCCCCCAGGGGTGAGCTATCGATTGATTAAACAAAAAACAAATAACTGTCGTGAGGAAACTTTACAGAGTATACATTAATTTGTTTTAACTGCAAAAAAAAAAAAAAATCTCCCCCTACCCCCAGTAACTATGAGTTTATTTCACAAGCAAAAGTGATTTTAGTTAATCCGATGCGTAAAATGAATTTTTAAAATAATAATTTGGTAATTGAAATAGATTTATTTACCTTCAGCGTATTGGTTGTGATAGTGTCTATCTGGTTTTATAAAAATGTTCCTGCATTCTCGATGACATAAATCTGCATCTGTTAAGAACTCGGAAAAATCTAAATCACGGAATTACAGTTTTCAATGTTTTCGAATCTTTGAAACTTTCATTTTTCCTTCAAATAATGTTTCTGTCAAAACATTCAATCTTTCATCTGATGGCTGGCTACACTTAAAATTAACCTTTAAACACTCATAATGTAAGGATATCAAAATATATTTTTGAAAAAAAGGAGTTTTTTACGTTTTCAGTTAGAGGATGCGGTACAGAGTGCTGCGAGAGAAAAAAACAGCTATAACGACTTCACTGTGTTGGCTAAAGTTGATCACTGTCGAAACTGCCCTCGAAACAGCAAGAAGAAATCATTACAGGCATCTATCTACCTTTCCCCTTCCTTCTTTTCATACTGAGCACACAATGGTAGAAGTAGATGTACGGACGCTAAACTGCTTCCTTTTATTTTGAAAAATATTTCAAAATTTCTAATTTAAATTAAATTTCTTTTGGCAAAAAGACTCATAATATTTGGGGGGGGGGGGGTTCTGCTACAATCGAATGTAAACTCTGAGAAAATCCCCCCCCCCCCATGAAAGTGCAGTCGGATCCCGCTACAACGCGATCCGACTTACGCGAAATGGCTATAACGCGAGTTTTTCCATGAGTAATGAATTTTTTAGTGCGGACACAAATTATTCGCCTGCAACATGAAATTTTTCGGAAAAATGAGGCGGAGAGTTAAAATGGGCTTCGTTGACACTAAATATTGGTTTTGTGAATGGAATTTCATCCCTTTAGCATCACTGAAAGCGGAAGTTCACACACTGTATTAGTCTAAACAACACTTTGCTTTAGTTTATACAAATAACCGTTCCGATTCTTAACTTTTTTTTTTTTCATTTTATATATGAACGTTGATAAAATACATTCTGATAACATTATGATCGCGCTGCATAAACCTTCTTCATTTTTTAAATTATAATTTTTTACTATATCTATACTGTTAAGTGCTATAATAATGCTGTAGTGTACATACTTTAAGTACCATACTGCTTTATTTTAAGTTTCTCTGCCCCATTAATCATTGATTTTGTGCTAAATTACAGAATTTTATGTTCTTTGTAAAAAATATTGCAATATATAGATAATAAATGGTTTGAAACAATATGAAGGGTTTTTAGAAACGTTTGAAACAATTGGGTATGCTTATAAAAAAATTACTAAACATACCTTGTGCCATAACGCAAAATTCCGACTTACGCGAGGTGTCTTGGAACGCATCCCTAGCGTAAATCGGGACTCGACTGTAATCAGTTTTTTTTATTTAATCGATCGATAATTCACACCAGGGGGCAACACTTTCGGCCCAACATCGCTGGGGGGGGGGGGAGATTTTCTACGTTTTTTTTTTTTTTTTTTTTTTACCGAATAAATAATTTCATTTTTTTTTAACAATTCAAGCGGTCATGATAACGTTCGAATAGTATTTGACTCAGACCAAATAAAGAGAAACAATTTTTTTTTTGACAAATTGACCCATAGTTACTGGGGGGAGGGGGAGATTTTTTTTGGCAATTAAAATAATGAAACAAATACCCTGCAAAGTTCCCCATCCCCCACCTCATGAAAGTGATCATTTTTTTTTTTAAATTTTAATAATCGATATTCACTTCTGGGGAGGGGGACTCCCACATTCGCCCCAACATAGCTGGAGGGGGGGGGGATTTGCTACGTGTTTTTTTTTTATTAATTTAATGTTATTGTATATTTTTTTGCCATTTCACTTATGTTAATGTTTTTCTTTTATTTTGACCTCTCATCCACCCACGCAGCGTGTGACCCAAAAATAGTGGACGGGTAGGAGGGATTAGAGACAAAATTTTTAATTACATTTTATTATTATTTTAACCGGCCGCCCGCCATAAAACAAATAAACCGTGTTTGGGGGGTTCAGCTCTTGGTCTACAGGGACTACGAGTTCGAATTGAAAAATCCATTTTGTGTTGAATAGTCCATTTATTGAGGAAGGCTATAGGCTATGCAACATTACGCTTTGACTAATAGGAGTGGAACAACAATAAGAAATGTAATGGAAACGGAAAAATTTATATAATTGTATAAAATGCTTTTAACGCCGAATACACGTACATTTTTGTAGACCGTGCAACGCCGGGCAATGCAGCTAGTAGACTCATAATTGCTGGGGAGGGGAGATTTTGTTTTGCGATTAAAACAATTAAATGTTTTCTCTGTAAAATTCCCTCCTTGAAAGTGATCATTCATTTTTTATTTAATCAATCGATAATTCACCCCTGGGAGGCACCACGTTGGAAACCCGCGCACCGCGTAGCAACCCGCTCCATAGGTGGAGGGGGGATTGCTACGAGTTTTTTTAACGAATAAACATTCAAACTTTTTTTTTTTTTTTTTTTGCAACTTAAACGGTCATGCGTTCGAATAGTACTCGAATTGGACCAAATAAAGAGGAACAAAAAATAAAATTTGACAAATTGACCCATAGTTACTGGAGGGGGAATTTTTTTTATCAATCAAAATAATGAAACTAATACCCTGTAAAATTCCCCCCCCCCACGAAAGTCATCAATTTTTTTTAGTTTAAATAATTTATCTCTGGGGGGCACCATGTTCGCTCCATCATAGCTGGGGGGAAATTCGCTACATGTTTTGTCTTATTAATTTAATGTAATTATATAATTTTTAGCCATTTAACACATCACTTTAATATAGTTCTTTTTTTCTTTTTTTTTTTTTGACCTTTCATCCACCCACGCAGCCATTTGACCCAAAATTAGTGTGGGGGGGATTAGAGCCAAAGTTTTTTAATTAAATTTTTTAATTATTTTAACCTGTCACCCGCCATAAAAGAGATAAATCGTGTTTTGGGGGCTCAGCTCTTGGTCTATAGAAGAATATGAAGCAATAGGGAAACTTGAAACTTACTGAGATAAAGAGTCTAAATGAAAATAGTTCTGTTGATAAAGATGATGGCAAAATTCATGGAACTCAACTAAATTTACTGGGTGATTTAAAAGAATGGACTTTAGATGGACGCAAACAACAATTGAATAAAGTTTAGTTTCATGTCGAGTTAGAGAAATATTATGCTGTATATTTTGAAAAGTGTTATTATATTGGGAGAGTTTTTTCAGAGAATAAAACTGGAACTGGATATATGTTTAAGTTTCTTCACAAGGCTGAAAACCAAACTTTCCAAGGGCCAAGAAGAGATGATATCTCAGAAATTAATAAGCCATTTATATTTGCTGGTCCACTAAATATTATAGGAATTGGACCATTCACGTTGGACTCAAAAACATATGCTATGATTTCTTTAATGTACAAACAACTTAACAAATTCAAAAATGACATTTTTGCACTGTTTCCTTTATAAATTGTAGGTTATAACATCTTTTTTCCTGTATCATTTTTAATTTTGAAAAATGTTCTAATGTGTGAGTCATAATAAAATTTAATTTCTCAAGAACCTATTGTCATATTAAAACTAAGAATGTAGCTACTTGCAGTTCAGAATGTGAATTTTTCATCACAATTATCCTGTATGATAAAGCACTAAAATAAGTACCTATAATTGGCAGTCATCACAAATGCCCCTCAAAAAATTATTAATGCCCCAGTCCCGGAGCAAATGTGCCTTTTTAGATCCTTTTTAAAAAGTAACACATTTTTAACTATAATTCAAACGCGCATCCACAAATAGCATATTATGTACATAAATATAAAGTACATCACCTGACAGTTTTTATTTTAATACTTTGCTGTAATTAGTTTTCCAGTTAAAAATAATCAAAGATCAACAATGGATTTTTCAGTCACAAATGCCCCACCTTACCCTATCTGTTTTTCGCACGAATAAGAAAATTTCTGCGGGAAGAGGTCCCATTTAATCCAGCTAATCAGAGAACTTGGCGAACAATTTTTGGTGAACATTAGGTGTGAAATATTTCATAAAATTCTGTAGACACTTTTACAGCACTCAAATGTGTACTTTTCATAAATTTTTTAACTGTAAATCTCCGATCCCGCTTTGTTAATTTTGCCGGGTAACCTTTTCTTACCTTGTTTTCATGGGATAAAATAAATTAACTAATTTAGTGACATTTCAAACCAATTCACCGCTACTGTGGGGTAAAAATTCAAATTTCGAATAGTGTCTGTTGTTTTTTTACAAATACCAGCCATTTTAAAGTAATAAGCAAAATATTAAAAAATATTAAAGCCAAATGACAATGCAAAAATAATAAATAAAACGATATATGATAATTTTAATCATGAATTTATTCGAAAATATTTGAGTGTACGATGACTTTTGTGGTGTGTTATTTCTCTGTCTCTGCGGTTTTTTTTCCATTTCAAAAAGAAGATCCGTCAATATTTTGAAAAAAAAAAACCAATGGGTTTTATTTAGAATGACATAGGAATGATGTGAAAAAATATTGGGCTTCATATTCCAATTCAGTGTCGCGTTATTTTGCTTTTACTAAAAAATTTCAAAGTGTACAGACACTTTTGGGAGCCACTGTATATTCTCTGTTTTAGTTATGAGGATAAAGAGAAAACGTTTTTCGAAAAACTATGAGGTATTTTTTTTTTTTTTTTTTTTTAAATCTTTCTTTCATTTACGGTCTTACGGTCTGCGGCTCCATCAATTGGAAAATTTTTGAACTAAAATTTGGAATTCAGGTCAGGTGGACAAAAACTTACGGCCCGACACATAAATATTCCGAAAGGGGGGGGGGGGGGTCGGAACTTTTTTACCATTAGCCATTTTCCTGTTATAAATTTTTAACTGACATCAAAAAAGGAGGTTATGATTTCGTATTGCGACTTTTTATGAATGTTTTCGAATTATTCCAACACTACTGGACCGATTTGAATTTTTTTTTTTTTTTTTGTTTGGAAGGGTATACTTCTCAGATGGTCCCATCGTAATTTGATCTGGATCTGATAAGGGGTCCCGGAGAAATCCAAGAAACTTTTAATTTCATCCGTCACGGTCATGTGGTTTTGCTGTGATCGGTGTATTTTCATACCTAAGGTTTTGGCTTTCTCTTGAACGATAGTTAATTCTCGTGGCACATGGATGATTAATTTTCGCAACGCTGCACCGCCTGTAAATTTTTTATTATAATTGTTACTAATGTATTTAATAATGCGTAGCAAAGCAGTAGATTAAATATATTTTGCTACTTTAATAGTTGAATCAATTACCTAAATATTTTATCTACTAATAAATAACTTTATTTAGGCACTAAAATGTAAAGTTCTTTATTTAATATTCCAGTTTTGAAATATATTTAGTGTTCTATTGAGGAGGACGAATATAGAACACCCCTCCCCCCGGATTTAATTTATATTCTTTTATAATGTGCATTATAACTGTATATGATTTCTGAAGTTTGACCAATATTGTAGATTTACTATTTCACGATGCAGCCAGTTCAATTTGAAATTAGGATTATATTAATTAGCAGGCTTCGAAAAAAGGAGGAGGTTCTGAACTCGTCGGATTTTTTTTCTCTTTGACAATGCTCCATAAATACTAGAAGACACCTGTACCCAGGAGCGTGCACAGGGAGGGGAGAGGGACACTTATTGGCCCGAGTCTGATGGGGGCCCCATACTTTTATAACTAAGGATGAAATATAGAAATAAACAATAAGGAGAGGGGCCCGGAAAAGTCATTTATGATGGGCTCCAAAATTTCTGTGCACGCCCCTGCCTGTACCGATAAGGAAAATTCTTTTTTTGTTTGAAACGGTTCATTTTCCTCGGTGGTCTAATGGTAATCAAGTTCAGGTTTGATGAAATTGAAGGAACTCTTCAAATATCATACTCACATTTAAATCGATTTGTAATTTATTAACTTAGTATATCGTCTCCTTTAGTGAACCGGTTTTTATGCTTTTTTTTTGTTGTTGTTTAGTGGTGGTCTAACTTAGGTTCCAAATGTTTGATTTACCCTATTTGTTCTTTAGGGAAAAATTAATGGTAAAACAATAAATTTCATGCAATTTCCCTCACAACGATTAAATATAAAACCCATTGATAAATAAAAGCCTTAAAACAAAGGTATATACTTTCCTTACCTATAGTTAAAAAAAGTACAAAAAAAATATATTATTAAGAGTAATGATAATGAAAATTTTGAATTAAGGATTCTCTGAAGCAAACATAAAATTCATTCTAGTGGAATTTTTAATCTTCATCTATAGTGGGGCCATGTGAAGAAACGTGCGACTTTTATCACGAGTTACATGACACGTACGAAAAATAAATTACAATTTACAATATTACAATTCTAAAATTTACAATTTTACAAATTTAAACTTAAAGCGATTTCGTTTTTTTTTTTTTTTAAGTTGAACTAATGATGAAGACAGTTTTTTTTTTTTTTGTACATAGTTACGCATTTGAAAAAGCCTTTCTTCACAGTCATCGGAAGTCTCCGAGAAATACTTTTAAATAAAAAAAAACCGCCTTCAAAAAAATACCCCGGAACTAAACATCAAAAAAAAAAACTGTTTACACTTATACATTTTGATTCCTACCCAAACATAGAAATGAAATTTATATTTCAATTCCAACACAAAAATCAACTAAATTGAACACCGAATTAGAAAATAAACACTGAATTAAATTACTATACGATGAATTATTTTAAATACCTAACTAATTATATACGATCTCTTAACATTTAATAACCTTTTAAAGTCGGGGCCTCCTATAAACTACTACCTAACGTAACTGAGTAGGTTTAGTTTTAAAGACTAATTTCGCGCATAGTTAGTCTTTAATACTAATATAAAATAAATAAATTTAAATAAATTTAAAACTAAAATATGTAGTTGTTTATAGGAGGCCCCGACTTCAAAAGGTTATTAAAAGTAAGAGATCGTACATAATTAGTTAGGTATTTAAAATAATTCATCGTATAGTAATTTAAATCATTTTTTATTTTATAATTTGGTGTTTAGTTTAGTTGTGTTACAAATTCTGTAAATAATAATTATTTTTGTCATTAATTTGTCGTAATCTAGCTAAATTTAGCGTTTATTAAATTATCTTTCATCTAAAATTATTGTAATAACATAACCTGTAAATAGTTTCTTGTAATGAATACACAGTAGGGTGGAACGAAAAGAAAAGTTTTTGATTTTCAATTTGCCGTAGTGCGGAAAAGTTGCTTTTTTATGCAAACAAGCTGTAAAAAAAAATATGAAAAATATTGAAGCACGTCTTGAGGTGCCGCAAAGAGCATAAAGTTTTGCAAAATTGCAATTTTTGCTACATTTTAAATTTTTTTAATTTTTTTTTGAAATTTATCTTTATGCTTCAAATGCTATCGAAAAGCAATTTTTATGCTCAACAGGTCACATAATAACTTTTTTTTTTTTGTTTGGATTATGTCTTGAGGTGCCGCAAGAGCAAAGTAAGTTTCGCAAAAACGCACTTTTTGCCGAATGCACTGGCATCTGGGAACTTGAGTCATTGCAGCAATGGATGCTTAAGCGGGGCGGGGTTGGTCAGCAGTGATTTGTGTGAGTGGATCCAAGCTCAGATCAGGTGTCAATTTCTTTGTCGAGTTGAGTTAGTGAGTCGCGTAAAATTTCGTTAGTTAGTAAAATACTGCATTGTTGTAATTCGCAATGGCTCAGTCTAAACAAGTGCAGACGAGACAAATGTCAGAATGTCGTATTTTTGGAATATTTAGCGATTTCAATGAAGTTTTACTACCCACTTACGAAGATGTAATGAAATGCTACTGTTTTATTAGATAGGGCCTAAAAAGTGCAGCTGGAAGAGATCTTTCTGTAAGTGAAATATATATGACTTTTTAATTTCCAGAATAGATTACATTTGGTCAAGAGCTTCTTTGAGACAACAGGAATAGAAGCCTAATGGATTCTTAGACGGTAAAACAAAAGAATCAAACGAATTTAAAGACATGCTAAGTCAACAGCTGGAAACCTGTTCTAATCTTCCTGTGGTTACCTCCTTACCCATTGAAAATAACCTTCTTTTTAGAACATACAGGACATAAATACCGATCACAAATATGTGTTTCACTATATCAAGTTGGACTTGCTCACTAGATTTATCTTCAAGGAACCTGGGAAAACTTCCCTACTCCAGATGACTTGCATTTGCAAACCGTATATTTCGATTATACGTGGCAAATAAAAATACGACTGAAAATCTCAAGACTATGACTCAGTACATTGTTAAAGTGTAGTAAAGTATAGTTTTCTTTATATGGGCGTGGCATTTCGCTAAAATTGTTTAAAACAAATAATAATACTGAAATATATTAATAGTAATCATTATTCATTTATACATTTTCAAGAAAGGATCCATTTCTTGTACGGATCAAGTGCGCAATGCGTATGCTCTTGTGTGGTTTAACATCAAGTTAAAACCTTCTCGTACTTACGGCTCTAAACATTTATTTGAACGTATCTTACATTCACGATATCTCTATCATGATTTTAAGAACATTATAGACCGGGTTACATAAAGAAATGGGTATTTTGATGCAACAGAAAATCTCCATTTGGCTATGTTATGCAAAGAGCGTAGAAATGAAAGAGAACTTGGATTACGACGTGTGTTGAATGCAAGAACACAAAGTAGAGGCAGGGTTAAGAAGTTTACCGAACCCCCCTTGGTAAAACATTTGTCTAGTGAATCCCTCAAAGTGAAACTTGTAACCCGTAAGCGGCTCTTAAAAAGCATGATATTCAGTCGCAGGAGACGAAAAATTGACTCAAGAGTTATTTGGATTTCAATGCCACTAATTTGAACAACTATGATTTTGTTTGCTTCACAGACGGCAGTAAGATCAATGAGAGAGTCGGACTAGCATTTGTTTTGTATCAGCATGAGATTGAGTTCTCCATTCATCAGTTCCGTATCAGTGACAACTGTTCCGTTTTCCAAGCCGAGCTCTTGTGCTTAAATCTCGCAGTGAAACACGTCTCGAATTTTCTTGGAGCTAAAGTACTGATTTGCAGTGACTCTCTTTCCTCTCTTTTTTCTCTTTTGAATGTCAGAAGTTTTGAAAAGCTCATTGTGGAAGTTCAAAGCATTATAAGCAATATTAATTCACACGATATTTGTGTCGATTTTACCCATGTGCGAGGCCACTCAGGAATTCGAGGAAATGAAAGAGCTGATGTTTTAGCAAAAGAGGCTACTCGTTTACCTTTTTCCTTAGATGTATCTAATCCTCCCTCATTCTGGAAACTGTTCTACTCTAAGAAAGCTGCTAAGGATTGGAATTCAGAGTATATGTCTTCAAATAAGGGAAAATGGACCAAGAGCTTCCTTCCCACTATTTTCTTTAGATTGAAACGGCAACATTTCAAAACTGATTTTTTTGTCACTCAGTTTCTTACTGGGCATGGTAATTTCAAAGAGTACTTGTATAGATTTAATATTTCTACTAGTAACGTGTGTGATTGTGGACAGGATATTGAAAATCCAAAACACTTGTTGTTTCGTTGCAATCGTTTTAACCCCCAGAGAGAAATTCTTATGCGGGAGCTGAGGAAGTTGTCCGTTTCTTGGCCTCCTGTTCCTTCTGCTCTGGTTCAGAGTGTCGAGACTTTTTCTCTTTTTAAACGTTTTATTTATTCAGTTGTTTGACCTTTTTGCATGTGTGTGTGTGTTTTTTTTTCTTCTCTATTCGTTAATTGTTTGTATGTTGTACTCATTTTATTTTGTGTATTTTGTACTGTTGTGCCTCTTACCTTCGGGCCCTATGTGATACTATGTGGTGCATAGGGAGTTTCTTTTTGTGTCTAATAAAAAAAAAGAGTTATTTGGAAGAAAGAGTTATTTGGTACAGAAAAAAAAAACACTTTAATGTGTCAAAGAAGTAGACACAAACATCATACAGGTTCAACCATTTATTTACAATCATTAAGAATACTTTGAATGGTAAAAATGGAATTGTTAATGTATTTCATAGTATACTAGTGATACCCGCACGGCTTTGCCCGTTGTAGAAAAATTAAAAGGTCATTTGGTTTCCTTGTATATTTACAAATAATGTAAGAAGAATTTCTCGCCAATTGGCTTGCCCATGGTACGGTTCTACGTTATAAAAAGTTGGTAATTTACTCTCCCGTCTTATAATTTTGCTCGGGTAAATGAGATTAAAATTGGAATAGAAAAAGAACAAAATCGAATTTTCGAAAAATCGCTTTGAGGTGCACAACCTCCGTGCTACAAACTAACTTTGCCAAATTTCATGGAAATCGGCAGAACGATCTAGGCGCTATGCGCGTCACAGAGATCCAGAAAGAGATCTAGATCTCCAGACAGACTTTCAGCTTTATTATTAGTAAAGATTATGATTTTTTTTAAACTGTATTTTTTAATTAGTACTTTTTTTTCCTAATGTAATGCTTAAAAAATGTATTCACTGCCATATTTTGTACCGTTACATACAGTAGGAAAGCATGAAAAGGAATTTCATTGTTAAATGGAAATTTCGGTAATTATCAAACTTTAAGCTCGTTGCGGCACCTAAAGATGTTGTAGTAAAGCAATGAAATTTCTTCTGCTTCTTTTTAAACTTAAATGACAACTTTTCCCCCCTACGGCAAACCAAAAAAATTTAAGGTCATTTTCGTTCCACCCTAATACACAGTCCACGTACATTCGACTGAAGTATACGGTCTCCCTATTTTTCAGGGGGGGGGGGGGGTTGTGAATGAATAAAAAGAAAAAATAGAAGGAAACTTCGGGAATCTTGTGGAATACTTGAGAGGTCTCTTTCGAGATTTATAAATAGCCACGGCCGACGGCGGGCGTCAGACTCGGCTGAACGAGGTTGTACTGAGAGTGCATCAGCTCTGTTTATTGCGATGCATCTCGCTATGTTGTTTTACGTATTTGGATGTAAAAACGTGTGCCATCGTTGAGTCTACGGTGTTAATTGATATTTGCCTAATTGCTATGATGAATTTAGCAGTTGTCAATGATATTTCTTGTACAGTATAAATAAATGTCCTGTGTTTTCTCAAGAACTGTATCGTCATTTCAAGAAAGTTTGAAGCTCCACCGAAACCTTTATCATTTGGCGCCCAACGTGGGACTTCTTCAGGACTTTCTTGGAGTAACTTTTTTTTCGTAAAGACTTTTTGAATTTGAACTTTATTTTTATGGTGATTACTCGCGCAATGGATGAACAATTAAAACAACTTCTTGACGCAATCAACTCTGTGAAGAGTGATATGGCGGCTAATCAAGACCAATTAAAAAGTGATTTGACTGCAAGTTTTACGAGAAATCAAGATCAATTAAAAAGTGATTTGACTGCAAGTTTTACGGCAACTCAAGAACAACTGAAAAATGAATTGACTGCTAATCAAGAACAATTAAAAAGTGATTTAACGGTGCTGAAAAATGACTTAGCTTCTGACCAAGAAGAAATTAAAAACGACTTTACTTCGGTAAAGACTGTGATGGAAAATAAATTTAATGACATAGAGCATCGAATTGATGCTATTGAATAAAAATTTGAGGATGTTAAAGGCCGATTTATCGCAGTAGAAAACAAAATCGAAGTAAAACTTGACGAAAGATTCGATTCCGTAGGAAACCGTATTGCCAATACGGTTTCCATCATCACGTGGAGGAGAAAATTAAAGACCTAGAAAGGAAATCGGCAATGATTGGAAGCGGTTCTGCTGACTTTGTTCATTCATCTACAC